>NC_141146.1:125659210-125821710 GCF_053477565.2 Lygodium microphyllum
AAGCATGTAACTCTTGATCCACTTTGTTGTGGTGAGTCCTTCTTTTGTGCTAGATGGATTGGGTGTTTTGGAGGTCAAGGTTCAAAAAATTCTCTTAGTGTCAATCCCTTGGGCCTATTTGGATTGACATGCCATTTGGTTTTGCTAGACCTATAACTATTGTGTTATACTACCCATATATCACATGATGTAGTGATTCATAGAACATTTGAGTTGCCAATCAAAAGTGTGCATTTGGATCTACATGCCATTTGGTTGTAATCTTGAAGAAAATTCTAAGGGAATGGAAATTTGGATGGGAAAACATGTGAGTTTGATCCAAGCATTGGTTGAAGTATATGTCTCTGTTGTAACATGACCTATTATATCCTTGGATATGCAAATAGATGCTAGTAGCATTGGCCATGGTGGTCATTGAAGTGACTTAGTGTGAACCTTCTCATTGTGAATTGCCTTTTTCACATTGATATTTGTAGGTTCTTCCCTTGGTGCTAAGGTAGTTGAAGGGAGTTGTAAGGTAAACAAGGTTCTTAGTGACACAAGGAGCTCTGCCTACTACTATGCAAGTAAAAACCTCCTAAGTATGTTGTCTTGCCCTTGAGGTGCCATGAGTAAATTTCTTTAATGAAGCCTAATGAGAATTGACCTTGCACATTGGGGGTTCACATTCCATGATGCTTTTGTCATGCCCATCTATTTCTTCAATGAAAGATTATTAGTTTTGATAATTTTATAGCAATAATTAAAAAAATAATTGCATGCTTTTATAAACCAATGCTTCAAGTTAATAAACTAGCATGTAGGCCATCGTGGTAGGGCCCCTTGTAAATCTATCCTCAACCAAGAGGGTTATTCTTTAACATGGTGATAGTGTGGTGATGCAAGATGGAATGCCTTATGGAAATCATAGAAAGTCTAATAAGCACACTAATGCAATGCTTTGGAAGCCTTTACAATTCTAAAACAACGATGGATGAATTAGCATGGACGAGCTAGATAAAGTGCCTACAAGACATGGATATGGGTCATGACGAGACAACATTGGAGCAAAGCAACACTTTGAAACCTTAACATAAAAAGCTTCGACCAAGATAGGTTGCACTAAAGGTTGAAAAATACTAAATGTGAAACATCAATAAAAGCTTGGAGGTAGTAAGACACATGGAGTCAAGCTTCTAATAGAGTTTTTGTTGGTCTTGCTCTTTAAAAGACCATGGCTTTCCATAAACATATCTAAATTTGGTGAAGAAGAGGGTTTGCAACTCTAGAAGATGGATTTTCCAATCTTGACATTTTTGGAATGCATACATAATAAAATGTCTCATTTTTAGGTAGCTCATTTTTTGGAAAACAAATCTAGAGAGAGGGCTACTAAACATGTGAAAACATCTACTTATTCATTTCTTTTTTTGCAATGTTGATTTTTGACTTGGAAAATGACGATACATATTATCTAATCTTACTTGTTTATTTCAATTATATTGAAACTTTCTATAGTTTTAAATAAATTAATTTTACATAAAAAATTATATAGTTTTTTTAAAATAATATCTTATAAATCAAAATAAAGAAAAAAAAGTCTACATTCAAAATTTTCATAAACATGATTTGAAAAAATCAATAATACTCTTAAATCAAAATTAAAACAAAAGGTATAAATAATTGTGTGGTTTTCAAGTGATTTTAATGTCTTATTGTTTGGCTTTGGAAAACTATTGTCTTATATGTTTATAATATCATTGTGTTTATTCACCAAGTTTGTTTCCTACTTAGAGTAAGGCTAGGAGGTTAGGTTGGACTACAAAAATGCCTAGTATTTGGTGAATGTGTCTAGTGAGTTATCTAATCATTTGGTTGGACTACATAAATGCATAGTTTTTCAATTACCATGTCTAATGAGTTAGCCAATTGGTCATGGCCATAGCCATGGGGGTTAGTGTTTTGAGGCTCAAATAGTGCTCTAATATGTATGAGATGATGTCAAGTGTGCTTTAGGTCTCGATATCCTCACTAAAGTGATCAACATAGCACTGTGACTTCCTAGTGAAGCACTAGCCATTGTGAGAACAATTACACTGTCATGCACACTCTCTCCATTAGGAGTCACTACTTCACAAGGCCAAGTTAAAGAGAGAAGAGACAATTACTTGTTAAACAAGTCATTAGACTAATGTGTAATTGTAATTGATAAAACATATGTTTTTATCACTAGATATCATATTCTATATTAAAATATCTAGAATTTATTATTTATATCAATATATGAAATAAATTTATAACATTTTAACTCACCTTTAAAAAATTTAAAATATGTATTGACACATTAAGAAAGCACATACTCTTTGCAAAGGAATGCAAGTGTTCTTTTATGCAAGATGAAGTGGAATATTTGGGCCACATAGTTTGTGAGAGTGGGATTAGAGTGGACCCAACGAAAACGCAATGTGTCAAAAATTGGCATACCCCTACTTCTCCCACATCTTTGAGAGCTTTCCTTTTGGCAGTTCATTAAAAGTTATGTACATATTACAGTTCCATTGATCGACAGGTTGAAGAAAGAGGCTTTCTTTTGGGATTCCATAACAAACCAAAGCTTCAATAAGGTGAAGCTATCCCTCTTAATTTTAGCACCAATTTTGGTATGTCCAGATTTTTCTAAGGAATTTACTATATGTGTAGATGCTAATGGAAGAGGTATTGGGACTGTTTATATCAGGATCATGGAGTTATTGATTACGAGAACAAAAAATTAGATGATGAGGAAATTCTTCATGCAATCAAAAAGTGGCATCATTACATCTATGGTGACTATGAGGGTTTTCATGGAACACCTTGGTTAGAAGGGGCACCTTCTAGCCACAGTGCCTCAAAGGGAGAAACTTTGATGCTAGAATAATTGATGTTATTACAGCAAACTTGGCCAAATGAAGTCACTAATCTGAAGCATATTGCACCTCAAGAAAATAGTGCCTCAAATATATTTCAAGAAATTTGTTCACTCTCTCCAATGAACCATTGAATTGAGGATAATAGGTCATAGATGGGGTTAACATTACACCTAGTGAGATGAGCACTTCTTGTCCAAAGGTACTCATGAACTTTGTATCCCTATCATGTAGAATGACTTGAGGCAAACCATTTAGTTTGAAGACATGCTCCACGAATTTATTCTCAACTTGAGAGGTCATGTGTTAGATCTACATTGGAATAAAATGTGCCACATTTGTAAGCTTATTCATCACAACATAAATGCTATTCCAACCCCTCTTGGTACTAAGCAAGCATTTAATGAAGTCCATAGTGATATGTATCCATTTAGGTTCGGGAATGGGTAACACCAAAAGTAAACCTTCTGGCTTTTAGGCGTTTTCTTTATTTTGTTGACATGAGAGACACCTTGAAATAAAATCCTTGGCATCTCTCCAAAGTCCCTTCCAATAGAAATCTTAGAATATGCCCTGATGACTAGCCATAGGTGGACAATGCATCTCTTCCATGATAATGAGAGCTTTCATCAAGAAAACTATTTTGTAATCTCTTATAGAGGAAGCTTTGGATGCTCACATTTTGGAGTGTGAATCTACAATCACATTATCATTGACCCTTATATGATGAGAGATATCAAAATCATAGTTTAAAGGTGTGGTTGAAGTAGGACAACACCAATTACTCTTTTGATTGCATCAAATTAAATGGTAAATCTCTTTGGAAAGTCAGAACAAACCAAATAGATGTTGAAGCGAGCAATTTCTTGACTTCATTGAAACTTGTATCAACTATTATATCCCAAAAGAATACCTCTTTCTTTAGCCTCTCAATAAGATGTGTTGCAATTGTTGTATAGTGCCAAATTCACCTTCAATAGAATGATGAGAGCCTAAGGAAACCTTAAAGAGAAGTGGTATTTGTCAGTGCATGCCACTCTTTGATACATCAAACCTTATTTGGATTAGCTTTAATGCCCTCTTCACTCAGAATGTATCCCAAATCCTAAAAGATATCTTAATTTTATCACCTCTTTCCCTCTAATTTGGTGATAACTTGACCTCAAATTGATCTTCGTGTAGTACTTATTAGGCATAGAAATCTACGAACTTATCAATGGCCTCTTTAGTTTGATCCCTATCAAAACCATTTGATCAATCTTTGTGACTAGCTTACTATGCCTTACTCATGCCTAGTCTCATGATCACACAAGGCAACATTTAACAAATTGATCTCTCCTTGGGTTTGAGGATCTTCTTGTGGTTCACGAGTACTAGTTTCTATTAAGGATTCTTTGATTTGTTGAGGCACATCCTTCTATGCCTTGTCCTTGCCTTTATTGCTTGCCATTAGAGTCTAGTCCAAATAGAACTGTTATCACTAAAATTGAAATATCTGGAGATATGAAACTCTAATTGATGAATTATCTAATTCAGACCTAAGCTTAGGTTCCCCTTTTCAAAAAAAATCATTAGTCTTAGTATAGAGATCAATATAAAAAATGGCATAGCCTTTGCATTGAAGAAGACTAAAATTGTCTAGAATCTATCTCTCGCTTGCTTTGCCTTGTTTTTCCTTGTTAGCTTCAGAATGCTTCAAGATGTTAATTCCACATGTAGATACTTGTAGGGGATTAAAGGGTATCTAAAGGCACCTAAATGGGCTTCTAATCTCTGGGGGTTAGGTAAAGTTTCTCCCCAAGTCAATTGGTTACACCCCTTGGAGGTCTTCAACATGTTAATTCCACATGTAGATACTTCTTGGGGATAAAAGGGTACTTAAAGGCACCTAAATGGGCTCCAAATCTCTAGGGGTTAGGTAAAGTTTCTCCTCAAGTTGGTTGGTTACACCCCTTCGTGGTCTTCAAGAGTAAGGGAGGGTCACTTGTCTTTTGTCCCACTCTCTCCTTGACATCATTTCCTCAATTTATATAATTTGTTAGTAGAAATTCTAATAATTTTAAGAATACAAGGGTGAAAATGCATAGAATGGAAAAGAAATTGCAATTAGATGAATCGGAAATGGCAATTGAAGCTTGAAATGGGGAAACTTTAACAATCTTGCTTGGTCAAGCTTTTGTAGATTGATTGAATTTTTTGTGAGATGTTGCACCAAGGTTTATCATCGATGATATCATGGTTTATTACATATCATTAGCTACAATATTGAAATTTACAAAAAACGATCACACAATAGTAATTGTATAATAGAAATCACACCAAAAGTTGGTTTATAGAATTGTAGTTTGATAATATAAAAATTGGGAGTAGGGCATCGCAAAATCCCAATATAGAAACCCAACTAAGTGGCAATATAATCCCAAGATAAAGAAATAGGATTTTGAAACATTGGCCTAGGATGTAGGTAATCTTATGTCGATATGAACAATGATTGATACATCCTTGCTAGAAATCTTGGCTTGGTGCATGAGCATGCCTTCTTTTTAATGTAGGCCCAAAACCCTCATGAATGCAAATATAGATGTTTGCAAGATATATATAGACCCACGGACCGCTTCAAGCGTTCCAAGCCGAGCACTAATGAATACCTCTCACATAGCCGATGCGCTATCCATCTCTATGGGTCTAGTGAGCTTGCCTCCATGCCCGATCGAGTTACCTCCTCTCCCAAGCACTCCAGTAGCTCCACGATCCAAGTGCAAGCTTCAAGTGAGCTCCATCCTCAAGCTCCACGCTCCAAGCTCCATTGCTGCAAGCAAGAGAAGAGAAGAGAAGAGAAGAGAAGAGAAGAGAAGAGAAGAGAAGAGAAGAGAAGAGAAGAGAAGAGAAGTGAAGTGAAGTGAAGAGAAGAAGAGAGGAGAAGATGGAGAGCTTCTCCTTCAAGGTCCCTCACCCTCACACACTCACTCCCTCACTCCCTCACACTCTCACACTCCCTCTCTCAAGCACAAGCTCAAGCAAGCAAGAAGAAGAAGAAGAAGAGGAGAGCCACTTTTGGCCACACACAAGAATGAGCTTCTCATTCACTTTTCAACTTTATATATAAAACCCTAAATCCCTTTTGGGTGGTCATCCCCTTACCCCCTTTTTTACATGGCTGGCTGTGGCCTAGGCCCTTTTCCCATTGTCCTACTATCTTCCTAGCTTCCTTCCTACCGCCCATCTACCTTTACAAATTGCATGGGTGAGAGTCCATCACTCTTAAAATAAATCGTGATACGCCTTGCAATATTTACAAAAGTATTGACTTGTGATTTTCCTTGTGTGCTTTTCTCCTTGATTTAGGACTTTTCTACACTTCTTATGTTTCCATATTTTTCTTGGCGCACCTTCATCTTTCATTTCACTTTTGCCTTGGCCTTGTCTTCTGCTTTAGATTTTTCAGCTTTTCCATCTTGTTTGTCTGAGGGTTAACACTCTTGTGTACAACCATGATGGGAAACACCTAATCTATATGCTCTATCTCATAAATGGACATTAGCTTGAGAATATTTTCTATTTCTTCTCGTAAAAGATGTGTGTACTTGGGTTTCAATGGATACAATCATTTCTTAGTGGGTTTGACTTGGGGGTCTATTAGTATAGTATAGGCAAGTATGTGTGGTGGTACTCCCTTGAGATTAGTGTAATTCCATGTGAACATGTCTTGTAATTCCATAAGGAGCATGATTAGGTTACTTTTATCCTTTTTTGAAAGGTCCTTAAGCAATATATATGGGTTTATGAGACTCTCCTTCCCTAGTAATATTTATCTCCTTGACCTTTGGGTCCCTCAATTATTTTGTTGGATGGTTAGCTCCCAGTAGAATGATTTATGGTCTACCTTTGGGTCCCTCAATTATTCTGTTGGATGGTTAGCTCCCAGTAGAATGATTTATGGTCTACCTTCTTGTATCAAATAAATCTTTTCAAGAGACCTTACGGCTTCTTTGGTTATCTTTGTTAAAGGCTTGGGCCTTTTGAGTTTCCTTTAGCTTTCTCCACCTTAAATGCATTGGCAATTGTGTGCTTGATTGCTTGAATGGAGTTAGATGTGGAATTTGTTGATTATCTTTGGGTCCAAATCTATACTATCCAACTCTGAGCTCATCATGGCACATTCTTGAAGTTTCTTTGTCTCCAACTTGTGCTTCTTCAACTTCAAGGATGTCAAGAGATGGGACGAGGTCAAAGGGCTAAAACCCTATTCACTCATGATAAAGGACATCCAAATACTCTAGCCATTCTAGCTCCAACTCACTTTTACTACTTTTGTGTCCACAAGAATTGCGTCTACCTTTTTGGGTTTACGATCTACTACAATTTGTTCTATGGTTTTATTGTCAAAGTCATATACTTTGGAATCTCATCTTCCTTTTCTTTGCTCTCCTCGTCGTAAAGTGTTCTTCAGAATCATTAGCATCCTCTTCTTTAGGCTCATTGAGATTCATTAATGATTTGATCAACTCAACATGATATGACGCATCCTTGTCCAGTTCCATTCCCTTTATTGAAGTAGTTCTTTGAAGATCAACAAGTTTGGTTTGTCCTCAAGGCACCATCGCCATTGAGTGAGGATATTTTTTAATTATTAGTGGTTATAGTAGGAGCATTGATCCCCATGATGTTAGGTCAAGATGGTCCAAACCCTTGCAAACTACCAAGGTTAAAGTTTCAAAATTCTCATTGATTATGGAAGCTCTCATTCCTTCATCTCACCAAAATGTGCAAAAAGATTAGGAATAGAAACTGCACTTGTATCCAAGCTTTTTGTTGAGTTACACAATGACAAAATGTTAGCTCATCACAAAAGTCTAGAGAAATGGGATTTGATCTAGGTAATGAGCCTACCAATATGAGGTTTTGTGTCATGAATGTGGGTGGTTATGGGTGACCTCTAGGGATAAATTGTCTAATCCCCAATGATTCCTACATCCATTGTGGGAAAGACCAAGCCACATTTCGAAATGCATAGGAATTCAAGTGACTACATAGGGTGAAGTTGGAATACCAAAGATCCAACTAGCAAAAGCTTCACACATTGTCCAAGGCTTAAGAAAAGGGTTATGAGTCTACTTAATGAAGCTCAATAAGATTAATTAGGACAAGGAAGTGGAAGAAGAAGCTTCTTGGATGAACGAATATGTGCACGTTCTTTTGATGGAATTGACCAAACTTCCTCCAAAAAGGAAAGTTGACTATGAGATCAAACTCGATTAGAAGCTAGACCAATGGCAAATCGACCTTATCAAAACTCAATTCTTGAGGCCATTTAATTGAAGGAGCAACTCAAGTAGCTATTTGAACAAGGCTATATCTAACCAAGTAATTTACCATGGGGATCCCAAGTCCCATTCTAGAAAAAGAAGGATGGTACTCTTCATCTTTGCATAGACTATACCATGGGTTGAACCAGATGACACTCATGAACAAATATCCAATTCCCAAGATTGATGAGCTTCTTGATAGGCTTCAAGGAGCAAATATCTTCTCAAACATTGACCCAATATGGGGCTATTATTAGACTAGTATCAAAGAGGAAGACATACCAAACAATGCAAGGTATGGTTGTTATGAATTTTTCAAGCCCTACTTTGATGGCTTTGCTCTAATGTTCTTTGGTGATATCTTAACTTAATCAAAAGAAGAAGAAGACCATGAAAGACAACTCAAATTTGTATTGAAGACATTAGGAGCACACAAGCTATATGCCAAAAAGAGCAAGTGCACGTTCTTTAAAAGGTTGTTAGAGTATCTTGGATCTATAGTATTGAAGAAGGGGATTGTAGTGGATCTAGCTAAGGTCAAATATGTACAAGACTGGCTGCCTCCAAATTCAATTAAAGAAGTACAAATATTTATTTATTTTTGGGTTGGGCTAGATAACATAGAGTTTTTATTAAGGACTATGCCTTGATAGAGCAATACCTCTTACCAACCTACTCAACAACAAAGCTTCCATTAGATGGACTCTAATTGAATAGTCTACTTTCAAAAACTCAAGCAAAGCCTAGTGATAGTTCTTATCTTAAAAGTTCCTGACTTAAGTTAAGAGTTTGAATTTTTCATGAATATTCCGAATCCTTATTGTACAGGGAGACATCTCCTTTGCTATTCAAAAAAAAAGAATTGACTTGACATATGCTTTCTTTTGAGATAAAAAATCCATGTGCATTCTTCTTAAATATTCATTTGGTGAAGTTGAAGATAGTTGGTGTAAATGCAAGTGTCATGCATGTAGCCTTGCAAAATGTCAATTAGAATAAATCCTATGTAACACTTTTTGTAGCATATAGCTTTCCATAGTCATTTTGGTAAACATAGCTACTATGCTCACCATTTTTATGAAACTTTCATATCCAAAAGTGGGCTGAAAGGCTTGAGATTTGAAGCATAGGCTAGCCTATATCTATAGTCATATTGGTCAATATTAGTGATAGGTCACATTGGCCTAGCCTAGCCTCATGTAGCCCATGCATAGGATAGCTTGTGTATATACATCTATCTTGGCAATTACCTAATCCAACTCAACCTAGCCTAACCTATTGTAACCTATACCTATGTCTAAGCCACATATGCTCAATCAACCAACACACTAAGCCACATATGTCTGAGCCACATATGCTCAATCAACCAACACACTAAGCCACATATGTCTAAGCCACATATCTCCATCTTCTCCTCTCTTCTTCTCTAGGTTGGTTGATTGAGCATATGTGGCTTAGACATATGTGGCTTAGTGTGTTGGTTGATTGAGCTTCCACAAGAAGAGTAGCTTGAGGATGCAACTTGCTTGAAGCTTGCACTTGGATCGTGGAGCTACTGGAGTGTGTGGGAGAGGAGGTAACTCGATTGGCATGGCGGTAAGCTCACTACACCCGTAGATATGAATGGCGTGTCGGCTATGTGAGAGGTAGCCATTAGTGCTCGGCTTGGAGTGCGTGAAGTAATAAGCGGTCTGTGGGTCTTGGCAGTTGAGCGAGAGCTCCCACAAAAAAACTTGATCTCAACCCATGAGGATCGACTTCATCATCATCAAGACAAGTATTGTGAATTCTATCATGCTAGGTTCAATTAGATGTGTAGTGAGCTTCTCTTCACTTGCTTAACCCAATGATTCACTTACTTTTCTATAATCTTCTTCCTTTGTAAAAGATAGGTCAATTGTGGTAAGAATGCATATCCAATCTTACTCATCATCAAGGTAGGGAATGTATTTGTTTAAGGTATTTGTAGTGGTATTGGAATTTGTGTCTTGCCAAAGCACATTGGATATGGTGTCAATGTCTATGGGCATGGTTTTCCAACTTTCCATCTCTGCTCTTACCACATCTTGCCTATTTCCAAAGAACACTAGTCTATTACCCTAGTTCTCAATGAGTTAGGCATTTTGCATCCAAGGACAACCTAAAATCAAGTCATAATCCACTCCTTTCATAAGCATGAAATTTACTATGAAGCTAATTTAGACAATCTTAACAAGCCAATCTTTCAATGCCCCCACAATGGCCGACGAACCTTGTAGTAATCACCAACCATTGTAAGGTTAAAATGCACACTCTCAATGGGTGGATTTCCCCATTCTTCTAGCATTGACTGATTGACTATACTAATTTTTATAAACATATCAATAACTCCTCTTCTTAGTGAGTCACTCAGAGCTTCCACAAGAAGAGTAGCATGATGGTTAGCCCCTTTCTAGAACATGTTGACTCCAAGAAAATGTGGAAAAGGGTCAAATATTGTTTGTTTCCTTGAACACCATGGACTGGTGGTTCCTATGGTTTTGCCTTATCCTCTATCAATTGTTTAAATGCTTTCCAAATATTAAGGGAATTACACTTTTACAAACCAAGCAATATTATCATGCTCGTTGAAGTTACTACTACAACAAGTCCAGGTTCCACGTCTTTAGATTAAAACCATGATTTGGTTAGTTGCTAATGTTCAGGAATTGTGAGACCTTAGCTTGTCCCAATTTCATGTGGATTGAAAGGAAACTTTTTTATCTCATTTTCTTGTATCGAGATAAGACAATAATGTGGTGCTACAACACTCATGTCAAATGTAGAGTTTAGCTTCCTAAGCCTCTTGCACCCACTTCTTGACTTTGTCAATTATTTCTAATTATCACTCAATATTAGCGTGCGCCTTTGATACCACAACTTCTTGATTTGAGGAGCGGTTATTGTACTCTCTGCATTAGACAGGATCTTCTTAGTTAGGAAGTGGTAAATTCTTCAATTTGCAACATGAGTTTGTCAGCTACTCTCTTTTTACTTTTCTTGGTATTCTTCTTTCCTATGATGGATTTGTTCACAATCAATGGTTCAAGGATGTTGACATTACTTTTTTTGCTCTAAGCTCTTGTGATAGCATTGACAAGTATCAGTATTGTGTCCTCATCATGGATCGTCTATACTTTGAAGTGTGTGAGGGGCATTGATAAGACAATGGCCTTAGTCATGATGGCTTTCTACGTAGGACAATCGGGATACATATGTGTTATCCCACATTCAAGGCATCATTCATATGATTGACCATCCTTAGGGTGTTCAATTTTATGTGGATATCTCGAGGATACATGTCTTGGTTGTCCACAATTCAAGCATTTGATAGGGTCTTGGAATTGCATTTGAGTTTACCTTCTTCCTTGCCCTGACACCATGATTGGTATTGGTCAATAATCCATGAGAATTATATTACCATACTTGTCATAGGTTGTAGATTGGTTCAAGTATTCCTCTTCTTTGATCGGCTCTTCTATATAATGGACAAGAGTGTCAATTGAAGGATGAGTGACTATCAAGGCTGGGGCTTGAGGTAACTAAAGGGATTGATCTTTGTTCTTTGTGCTATGGGTTTTTGTTCAAAGGGGCAGTAAGGGCTAGGTGTGGAGGAATAGGATACTGTTATTCTCTATCTATTGCAGATATGGATTGTTGTCGAAAGGGGTTGCATAGGGCAAGCATCTAGATTCTTGGCACAGTAGACTACTTCATGTTCAATACATCCACAATTCATAGAGACTTGATGAGGTCTAGAATACTCAAATGGAAGGTGGTTGCCTCCATAATGCATACACTAAATGTTTTGCCAATACAACTGTTGTGTTTCGAGGCATTAGTGAGTCTAGCTAGTTTGGCATGGTGTTGTTGTGAGGGTGTATTATGCCACATTAATCTTTGCACTACTTTTTAACACTGCACTATTTCTTGATAGTGTGATATTACTTCTAGACCTATTCTTTTTTTCTTGATTTCTTTCTCTCTATGCAAGTCATTGACATACATGACCTCATCCAAGAATGCGTTCAAATCAAACCTATATAAGGTCAAATTACTAGCCATAGCTTCATAGGTCCATTCATCTCTAATTTGTTTGACAAATGTCTTTGTGATAGTCTTGGCACTTGGCCTTTTAGTAAGAGGGATTTTCTTGTATACGCTTCATACCTTGGAGATATATTCACACATACTATCTTCCTCTTATTGTTGCAAGTTCATGAGGCAGAGAATGAGGTTGTCCCCATATCTAGCTTTTACAAATCACGTGATAAATAATTCATTGATATTAGAGAAACACACTTTCTTATTTTTGTCCAACCATATGAACCACACTTTTCCTTTGTCACTCAAGTAAAGCTTGAAGGCCTGAGCTTTCTTGTCATCTTGATGGTGAGGTTGTGCACCTCACACACCAATTCAAATTGTTCTACAAAGTTATAGGGGCCATCCTCAACTCTATACTTTTCTATTTTCTTGGCAATCCCTAGAACTTAGCATGATGCCAAGTCCCACCAATAGTGAGTTGGCCATGTGTGTGACAATGTGGAAAACATATGAATTATCTAATAGTATCCACTATACTAAATCTGTTTTACTAGCTAGTAGATGATCTTGCAACATTTGTGTTTGACAATCGTCTTCTTATGCTATCCATCTCTTACTAAATATCTTCCTTCTCATGTTGACAATCAAGTATGGGAGCATATTCAATATGTCTTTCCCTTTCCTAGCCAATGTGCTATATTGGTCTTCCAATCCTATTGATGATTCCTCATTAATATCCTTGTTGGCTACATTTTGAAAGATTTTTAGTGCCACTTTCAACTCATCATGCATGTCCCTCAACAATGCATCCTTCTCCATTGTGTTATATCCTAGTGAGTCATTCAAGCATGCTTCAATAGGGTTGTGTTCTCGAGCCTAGAATTGATTTGTATGGAACTCAACTAATTGTTTCTTTGATCTGTATGTTCTTGAGCCTAGAATTATTCAGTATGTAACTAAGATTATTTTTTCTTTGAAGCTCTTTAGCTTTTTCCTTATATTTTTCCCCAATTTTGGTCCTTTGTATAGTGAGTTCCTTTTGTTGTGAGGTTTCCATTAATTATACTGCTACTTGTAAGGGTTTTGTTCAACTTTAATTGACAAATTTAAACTTTAATTGTGCATTGTGCTGAAGTAGGCTTGTACTAAAGTAGCCTTTCTTTCTTTCCAAATAATGTACCTAATGTGATTCACATTATTTGAACGTGTATTGTGATTAAACAAGCTTTTTGCTGTCAAAACCATTTATGAGTATTCAAGCATAAGCACTCCCAATTTTATAGCTTACTTTCAACTTACGAAAGACAATGATTACACACAATGAAACTTTCTCTCACATCACATAATTCCTTAGGATTATGTCATGACAACAAGGTCAACAATGCAAATTCCAAAACCCAAGCAAGTCATCAAGAAATCCTAGCAATCGTTAACTCATAACACTTCCACAAGTTTCAAAAACTCTTAGTGAAGAAGGTTGTGAGCCAAGGGCTATGAGATGAAATTGTTGAGAAATTCAATTATTGATTCATGCCTTATGTTGAAGAATCCTTATATGAAGACAATTTTTGTAATGAATAGTTGCTACATATGTGACCCAAACAATAGTAGCCCTAACAATGACAAGTTCAAGTTAAGGGACTAAGAATTGAGGCTCAAATCAAGTGACAATGGTTTGGCCTTATGACAACTAGTGCAGGTTGTGCATAAGAGTTGGAGGTTACGTGTGTGATAAGAGGATTAAGTTTATGTGTAGACAAGTTGAAATTTTATGGATGGATTGATTGGTAAGTTTCAAGTACCAACAGTCAAGAAATTTATGTTTTGATACATTGATCAATTTGTGTTTTGATGAGTTTATGTTTTGATAAGGTGGGACAAAATCCTTGTGTCAGTAATTTTCCTTGTGTTATTAGCTCATAGGTTTCGTGCATCAACAAGTTGGCATGTCTGAGCATTGATGAGTTGACAAGTTCTTGTATTAGTAAGTTAACAAGTTTATGTGTTGATGAGTTACATGTATTGATGTATTGGTCTATGTCTTTATAAGTTTCAATGTGTCAATAGTTTTGTGTGATGACTACTCCCCCTAACTACTTTAGAAGTAATGTATCAATGAATTGACGATTTAGTGTCTCAATGAGTTAATTACTTTTGTGTTGATAGGTCAACAAGTTTAAGCATTGAAACATTGATAAGTTCCCTATGATGAGTTGATAAGTTGATCATTTCCCTCGTTGATAATTTTATTTGTATATCGATGAATTGATTTATTTTTTGTTAATGGATTGACGAGTTTGTGTATCAATGGATTGAGGAGTTTGTGATTTGATGAGCTATTAAGCTTTTGTCAATACTTTGATGAGTTGGTGAGATGATTGTAATGTTTCCACACCCCTAGGTGAATAGAGGCTTGGGGGAAGGGGATTTAACTCAACATTGAATTTTTTTTAAAAAAAATTAAAAGAAAAAGAAAGTTTACCTACAAACGTCAAGCCATCAAATGGCTATCACCACCACATGTCTTGCCACCAGCTGACTCTTGCCATGCCACCATCACCATCACACACATGTCAGCTTGTATAGAGTCACAACTCTGCCCACCATGCACACCTTGAACATCGACTTCCCCCTCTAAAATGTAGATGTTGACACCCTACCCACCAAGCGATTATAATAATGAGAGAGGAGTATTCATTAATTTTGTGAGAGAAGAGGAGAAGGGAGAGGTAATCCCTCTACGGCTTTAAAAATCCTTAAAGATTAATGCTAACAATGAGAGAGGGAGTATTCATTAATTGTGAGAGAAGAGGAGAGGGGAGGGGTAATCCCTCTAGGGCTACTCTTTATTTGCAATGGCTTTCAAGAACACTCCTTCATTGTAAATGACCATGTTATCCCATGGTTGTACAACCTCTGATATTGCCTTAAGGACACATGCTAGCTTTAGATACATAACATTTTGGAGCATACTATTTACATTTGAGATCATGGATATGATCTTTGTTCCTTCAAGCTTTCGAATCCTAACTTGCGATGTAGAAAGTCACATTGAGTGCCCTAAATGTCAAAATCAATTGTAGCTCTTAATAATAATACAAATTTCCAAAAGCTGGTTATTTTTATTTGCAATCCTAGGTAAAGCCTTGCTAGCCATGGGAAATGCCATTGAATACTCTTCTAAAAAGTAGCAAGGTCCCCTTCTAAATTTATACTATTTCTTTCTGACTTAATCTAGTGCACCAAGTTGCCTTGAATAAATCATATTTCTAAGAAAAATATCCAATTATCTAGTGTACCAACTTGCCTTACATTTGTATTAATAACACAACTTAAGGTAATGCACTGGATGAGAATTTGATTTATGCATCAACTTTCTATTATCACACTTTTACTAGTTGCACAAAACTTGCACTAGCATATCAATTTTGTGAATGTGTTGTTTTTTATGCCCACGACACAACAAGATATTACAACTTCATGTAGTGCACCAAGTTTGCTCATAATCTTGATCAATAAACATTATGGAAGTAATATGCCTAACTAGTAAGGTCTATCATCTTAGTTCAGGTTAAAAAACAACATAATCATGAAAGATTGGTGTAGCATTCAAGCCTAGAAATTCTAATAATATTCATTTTGAAGAAAATGATTAATTAAATGAAACATTAGAAAGATAAAGCAACACTTTTAGAGTAGAAAATCAAAAGATTAGATAATTCAATGCATTGACAAACATTGATTTGCAACTCTTCTAAATGACCAGTACATCCACTATGTTAGAGACCTCAAAGTGTGTCATTGCATTTCAGAAAACTTGTAAAATCTTGAGAATAATTTTCTTGTTTTTATAATGGATTGCTTAGTTTGGATGCAAGTTGCTTTGAGGACATTCATTTATTAGCCTTAGCCATGGGTAGTTGGCAGAAATATGGCATCACTAGCTATAGTGATGCCATCTAAAATATATATATAGGATATGGGTAATGTGGTATGTAACAATGTGGAGACTTACAATATTACATATTACAATATGTTCTTTCCCATCATCATTCTAAAGATGCACATCACAAGAGGATTCACCAAAGATAACATAGCTTGAGAACATCATGATGTTTTCATGAGGAAATACTTTGAAACTATAATGTACACAAGTAGTAAGTAAACATATTTCCATGGCAAAGTACAACCCATGTATCATACTTGGAAAAATTTGGATATTGAGATGCACTTTCTTGAATTGGGATTAAGTGGTCGTAGACTAGCTCCATACCCACTCAATTACCATCCCAAAAATCCAAGGTACCACTTTACTTTAGAACCAGAACCAATATATACCAATGTTGTTGGATTATAGAACATGGACATCCAATGTATCTAGAATACAAGCTACTATATATACACATGTTGTGTATATATTAGTATCATAGGAATATGTTGCATACCAACTACTATAATAAAAATTATCACTCCATAGTATGTTCATGCACAAAGCAAGGCAAGGTTGCTCTTCAATGTTAGTGGGATATGTTGCATATCAACTACTATAATAAAAATTGCCACATTCATAGTATGGTCACACACAAAGGAAGGTGAGATTGCTCTTCTAATGACAAGGGTTTTAGAAGAACCGTAGCTATTTGGTAATACTGGAGGAAAAACTTAAACAAGTATCATTGGGACATTGCAACAAGAGGGAAAAAAATTGCCACAAGATCATTGAGAAATTGAAAATCGAGAGTGCACAAGATCATGAAGTTTTCATGTGTACTACTGACCTAGACCCTACAATGTGCAAGAAGACATTTTGAAACACTCAAAATGGTTGATTGTACATCATAAGGTCCAGATGCCACATGCATTTGATGGCAAAAGTGATGGCATTTTCTTGCATTTGGAAGTGCTCAATGGATCACTTAACATCCAAATTACAACATAACAATGGACACATGAAATGTATTTATAAGTGGTGAAAGATAATATAACATAGACCTTGTCTTTGGCTTAATGCTAGGGGGGAGGTCTATCCTAATTTTGGACTCAAGTAGAAGGCTTGCATGCAAACATGATTGTTATTATTTTTATGATTAACATCAAGGCAATGGACTTTGATGATAATTATGAAAGGATTCGGGGACCAATTATCAAGTTTGATTAGGCTAAAATTGATAACTTTCATTCTCAAAGCTTGATCAATCCAATGAGTCCATCATGATTTACTTGCAAGAGACTTGAAGACTTAGAAGCACATGAATAGATGTAGACTGGTAAAACCTAAAAGATAGCTCCATGATATGGGCCATAGCATATAGTGCAGTGTGGGTTCTTCCAATTGGCCATTTCCAATTCTTCAAACAAAAAAAAAAAGTTTTGTAATATTGCCTCCTACAAAGTTTGTTGAGAGATACATCAACTAGTGTGACCATACCACACATGCAAAGACAAGCTAAAGAGAATATCCTTCACCTCTAGCTTTGGTTATAAAATAACCTAAGCTTCATATTAATGCTAGAGGGGGCAACTCTATGCTAGTCTTGCAATCAAGTAAAAGGCTATCATGTAGGCATGACTATAATTGTTTTCATGATTATAACAATGTGATATTGGACTTTGATTGATTAGGGAAGATTTTTATAACTCTGATTCTCGAGGCCTTATTTGTACAAAGATTCTATCATGATTTACTTGCAAGAGACTTGAAGACCTAGAAGCACATGAACAAATCTTTATTTTGATGTCTATAGGATTGCCTTCATCATGCAAAGAAGACAAGTCCCGATTAGGTTCATTTTTGCTATGACTATTAACAAGTCTCAGGGTCAAACATTGATCTTCTTGGGTCTATATCTCAAGATACTGGTGTCCTCCCATGGCCAACTTTATGTTTCTTTTAGTCAAGTGAGATCCATTGGTTCCATAAAGGTTTTGTTGGAAGACAAAAGTACAAAATCTCATACCATTGCAAGATGAGGAAGGGGTGAGGGGTGTGTCATAACATGGTGGGGTGGGTGGGGTGCCATCAACCTTTGCTAGAGAGGTCCTTCTACCATAAGACTCGCATATATGATGAGGAAGGGGAGAGAGGTGTGCCATGACATGGCAGGATGGGTGGGGTGCCATCAACCTTTGCTAGAGAAGTCCTTCTAGCATTAGGCCTGCATATATGACCCACAATCAATACTTCCTCTACTCCAAAGACAGACTTTTGACTAGGTGAACCTCTTCTAGTCTAGCTAGAATCTCTCACAATTGGCAATATGACTAGCAATAAATTTCCTACAACCATATTCATTCTTCATTCTTCTCATTCTTTATGCATCCCTTTATAAGTAAACAATTGCAAAAAAAGAGTATTTATCCACTTCTCCAAGGTGCAATGCCAACCTGGCATTCTATCCCTCAATCCCAGACTCTTGTCCCAATCTCATGGCACACATCCACCAATCTCACCCTTATCTAGCATCAAGGCCGTCCAAGAAGTCTATCCTAGGCTCATAGGGGTAAGGCCAGTCCTTGATAGACATGTTGTGAAACACGTGCATTGCTGCTTCTTTGCAACAATTCTATTATAATGTCTTTGTGAATAAGAATTCCCATGGGTTTGTAAACATGAAACAACAACAGTTGTTTGCTCTATTTACTATTTACTACATTAACTACATTAGCCATTGATAAACTCATAGTTTCTTCTTCTCAAATTCATCGGTTTGTGAATTAATTTTAAGGTACCACCAAGTGCTACAAGTAAAGATGGGAAAGAGCTATCTAATTCTTGACTATATGTGTGAATTATCTTAGAAATAGAGAGACATTAAGGGATTACCCCCACTTCCACCAAATGCAAAAGAGTTTAAGGAACTAGGTTTTCAATAAGCACTACTGTAAATAGTGATAAAAATTAGGGGTGAATTTGAACCCAAATGCTATTTTTTGGAGGTTTTCTTGGTCACCGAGCTAAATTTTTTGACTTGAAAACTCAAAAAATATACAAAAATTTATATATTTTGGCCCAAAATTTGCCCACAAACAATTTATAAATAGGGTTTTCTCATAATATTCACTCAATTTTCTAAAATCTTCACCATTGATCAATCAAACATTCACCCACATATCTACGAACTAAAAATCATGTGGTTCCCTTAATTTTTACCTTGACTGTAAGGTAAGACTATAGTGGTGCTGCATGGAGGAAGTTCTCATCTCTTAGTGCAGGAACATATGCTTTTTTTGTTGGTTTTATTTAATTTATCGCAATTAATTATAAATGTTTTCAAAGAATGGAATCTATGAACAAGGCTTAAAGAGTGTATATATGTCATGCTAAAAAGAGATGAAAAAGTATGGTTTATTGGCTGCATATGAAGGCATTTTAGGCATGTATGATGAGTTGAGTTTTTAGACACAACGATTGAAATTTTAGCATTTGTAAATTCTAAAAATATAGTTGAAAATAGTATGCTATAGGTTTGGTCATTGGACATGTTTTAAGTAATAGAATAGTTTGCTTAGTGAGCTTATGGCGGAATAAAAAGATAGAAGCTATAGTGGAAACAAAGGACAAAACAATGGATAAGAAAGTTAAGCTAGTGTTGCTATGTAGAGCTTTAAATGCTTATATTGATCACTCATGCACAAGCTAAATGTGCACTTAGAAAACAAAGTAAATCTTGTATAATTTATGTGACTGAAGTTGAGAAACTTGAGTCTTCCACTCTTAGCCCTTCACAAAAACATGTACTGGATACTTGTAAACACTGCTCTATAGGATATTATCCACCATAATTGCCACCTTCTAGAGAAGACTCGAACCATAAAATAGATTTATTTCCTAGAGTTTCTCCTCCACACAAGACACCGCTTCACCAGCAAGAAATCCAAAGACAAATCACTAAACTTTTGAACAAAGGCCTAAGTAGATCTAGCTCCACCCTTTAGTCAAGAAGAAAAACAAAACATATCGAATGTATATTCACTATAGGGGCCTCAACTCATAGAATCCCTCCTAAAGATTGCATCAAGACCCCAACTAGCTACGAATCCCAAACTAGGCATGTTGACAACCTATTAGACAAATTCAAAGGAGCCAAGCTTTTTATTAAAATGGGTTTAAAGTAGGGACACCATCAAATTAGATCATCAAATTAGAATGGATTCAACTATCATAATAAATATTGCTTTGGTTACTATGAGTTTATTGTGATGCATTTTATTTTAACAAATGCACTTGCAACTTTTGCTAAACTCATACAAAATTTTGACTGATTATCAACATTTTGTTATTGTATTCTTTGATGATATCTTGGTGTTCATTAAATTAGAAAGTGAACATAAGGAGCATCTAAACATTGTTTTTATTTATATCAAAATTGCATTTTTGCTAAATCTATGATGAGTTCTTTCTTTCAAATCAAATCATGTATCTTGGTCACATTATTTCCATAGAAGGCATAAGGGTTGATTCAAAGAAAGCAAACACCATTAACGAGTGGTCTACATCCAAAAATGTCCATGAACTTTATTATTTTCTCAATTTAGTTGATCTCTATCAAAAGTTTGGGAAAAAAAAATCATTGATAGCTATTTGCCAACACTTTTATTGCATACAAATGTCATTTTTTTGTTGGGAGGCTAGCATGATAGAAATCGTTTGATATGAAGTACTTATTGACCCATATTCTTGTACTTGAATTACTTAACTTCAATAATCCCTTCCCCTTCTCTTATTGTGACTGATGCTAATGGATCACATATAGGTGCAAACCTTTCGCAAAATGATTGCCCTATTGCCTATGAGAGCTGAAATTTGAAACCCTCAAAATAAAATTATAGTACATACAATAGGGAGTTGCTAGCTATTGTAGATGCTTTAGATATATGAAAACATTATCTTATGGGATCTTAAGTTCTTATCAAAACTGAGTCATAGGCCACTAAACACTTACTTTCTTAGTCCTTAATTTGTAATACACAAATTAAATGGCCCTCATTTATAGAAAACTTTCATCCTATGATCCAATATCAACATGTGCATGTTAATGTTGATGCCAATGCACTTAGTTGCCATCCTCATGACAATGTCTACTACATCACATACATGGCTTTGATAAGATAAAAAATGTTTACTTGAATCACATTTCTACTGTTGAATTTCAAACTTTTGATTCCATGATTTCTACATATGCTTTTGTTAATGATTTTGGTAATATGTGGAGATAATATAAAAAATACAAACACCATGTTTTGAATCATTGCACTTATATGGATGGGCTTTGGTATTACTGAAAGAAATTGTGTGTAACTAAACATTATAGAGCTAATGCTTTGAATGAAATGCATGCATCCGCGTAAATGGGTCATCAAGGAATTTAGTCTACATCAATTACATCAGTTACATTGATCGTATCAGTTACATCAACCACATTAGTATATCTCGTTTGTCACCTACTCCAAAACTACAATACAATATAGGACAACTGATGTATCTCAATAGTTTCAATGAATCTCAAGGAACCCTTTGGTATATAGATGCTCCATGAAGTGGAAAATTATTTTCTTCACATTGCATCTTGAGATAATGGCTATCGCTTCAATTATTTAGATCCAAATTCTAGATTTCTAAAGAGATAATCATAAAACTTGGTGACTATACAAAATAATCTAGAAATTAGATCTAGAAGATCCCAAGAGTGGAGTTGTAGTACAAAATAGTGAACATTTAGTTTTCTTATTGCTCTAAAAGTTAACAATCATATTGAGAGATATGAGCTCTGTAAAATTACTTACAACCAATAATTGTTTTTCAAATACCTCTCTCAAAAAATCAATCACTTTGATTTGATGGTAAGGTCCTCAACTTGAGACATATCTTATCACATATTAGTATATACTTTTTAATAGATGTATATGGATACCTATACTTTTCATCTATAGAAATAGGCACTTTAGGTAATAAAATCTTAAATTTAATGGAAAAATTTTTAGTATGAGGTGATCATTATGAATTTGCATGCTCAAAAATGATCCTACTTTTAACACTATATTAGGGAATTTGAAAATTCTCATATAGTTTGGGAATTTGCAATATAGTTAATATTTGGCCACATGATCAAATCTTCTCCCCTTACTAAAAAGTGGAGTCTATCCTAATTACTATATAGGTTGTCTTTCCAAGTACCACTTTAAAGCATGGGTTAAGATTTAGCCACATGGCCAAATCTTTAACCCTTATTTGAAAGTGGGACTTGGGAGATTTCCAAACTCTAGAATATGTTGTTTTTTCTACTAATTTGTCTAGTAACTCATGTTTTTAACCTAAGAACCAAAGATTTAACTAAAATAAAAACATTTCTTACAACAAAAGTGGTAACCAAAAAAATGTACTCTTTGGTTGAAGGAGACTTTTCCACCATCCAAGCATATGTATTGTATATTATCAAAATCACATCCATAAGGCCCTAAACATGTATTTTACAATTGTAACATCATCCTTAATGTTTGCTTAACCAAATTTATTGTTCACACCTTATGGAAGAGATGGTCTGACCTTGCATACTTTAACAATATTTATACAAAGAAGATTGATAATGATGAGAAGAAAACTAAGACTACAATCTTTTGAAGATATTGTAATACAAGGGATTATGTCAATAAGGATTTTCCTAAATTGGATATTGGAGCCCCAAGAGGAACAGCAAGAAAATAGGGAATCTCCTATAATAAATTCTATCTTGTCACACCAACAACATGTTATTTATTTTTTAAATCAACCACAAGAAGAAAAACAAAACAAATCTTCAATTAGCATCACATAGCAATTCTCCTACATATTTATCACAACAAATCTTCAACATATTCTTCATATAAACCATCAAAGAATCACAATGACACAAAAGAAAGATCAACTTTGAATGGAATTCAACACATAGTATTCATCTTTTATCATTTTCATAGTCTTCATAGTCTTTCTCTCATGTAGATACAATGTTTCTCATAGAAAATTGGCTCTCTCTCATACTGTATCTCTCTCACATATGCTCTCTCTTAATAGTACATTGGAATTACTATGAATTACTCTCAATAATCCTCTCTTCATCGTGGATGCCCCTCCCAAGAGGTATGTCTAATATAAAGGGTCACCAGAGCCACTACAGTGTCCCTTGAGAGAGCTCACTATTGTCACTATCATTATAGTCTTCCCTTCAAGTCTTCAATCATCAGCTACTTCTTCTGCTTCTTCAAGATATTTCGAGCTTGTAATCTTCCTCTTCCAAGATTGTAAAATATTCCTCAAGCTAAACATCCATCCATCAGAACAGATACACAAGCAAACAGAGGATTACATGACAGAGATAGAAGCCCTTCAGAACACTCAAAAAGGTCAACAGAAGGCATAAAAACCATACAAATCAAAGCAAAACCACTTCAAATCATACAAAATCATCCAACACAATTTGAATCATTCCTCAAAAGAATCATTTTTAATCCCAATCTCACAAATAGAAAGAAATCATATCAAAACAGAGGCAAAACATACCCTATCAGAACCAAATAGACACATTATAGAACCTATCAGAAGATCATATCTCAGCCAAAAACCATCATGAGCTTCTCAAGCATACTCAACCTATCCCAACATGTTTTGAAGCACTTTCAACACATTTAAAATCAATCAATAAATCCTTAAGATCAACCATTTAGCTCACAAAAATTTAAAAAATCAGCCTAAAAAACAAGTTAATTCAGCCCTCAACATATCCCCACACTTAATCAGGAAGCATCCTCGTGACCTTGAAATAAGGAAGAATACTAAGCCCAAAAACTAGCTCAACGCTTCTTTTTGGAATTTTGATCGATTAGCATCCCACGAACCAACCTCGACACCATCAATCTTTAAAATAACACGGATCTATCAAATAGATTGATGAAAAGAAAACACCCTAAAGCATAAACCAATTTTTAATTTTCAAAATATAACCTAAACAAATTAGTAAAGGATATAAGAGGTTATTCTATTCCTTTGTAAGTCTTCAAAACTTTAGCAAAATCTATAAATCAGCATCTTCAAATCTTTTCCACTTTCTTGAACCATATCTCTAGATAAACACAAATCAAACACACCCATACACTAACACATAATACAAAAAAATATGAATGACACCCCAATAAGGGAGAATGAAAAAGAGAAATTCCATTAAAGCTCAATCCACCAACTACATCTAGAAAGAAATCATCAATGAATATGTTCACTTTTAAAGACTTGATGATTTCAGAACCTATTCGTAGAAAGGGATTCATCTACATATATCTTGGGAGGATCGTGAAAGGATTGCAAACAACACATCCTCTCCACAAGGACAAGATATCTGGTCAGAAGACAAAGAGCATGGAAATATAAGATATCTAATTGATGGGGATCAAGATCTATATTGACATTCAGGCACAACTTTGGTACTTACTTCCGATCATTATGAGAATGTCAGTGCATGTATGCTAGGTACCAAGCAAAATGAGCAATTAATCAAACTGAAGGATCAATAGATTGATGGTAGATCTGGGAAAACTGCAAATAATTCTAATAAGCTTGGATAGGAGTCTGCCAATCCCCTAGACTTACAAGTCAATTAATTTGGGGTCTTGTTAATGAATCAATTTGGCTCCAGCCTCTTCATCTTTATATATGCAAATCAAAACCAAAGTGGCTACTAACCAACTAAGGGGGACTAGGAATAAAAGATGTAGATGAGGAAGGCAAACGAGTATCAAGGGATGAAGGGATGGATGAGCAAAATCATAAAAACAAGACAAGGTTAAAGATGGAGATTCATGTGATTTAACTAAATCAGATAAGAAAGGAGTTAGGAAATAGGCTGAAAAAGTGAAAAGGAGTTGATAGACGGTGGAGGATAAGAAGGACTAGGAGAGAAAACACAATCGAATAAATGGGCAATGAGTAAAGATGGAAATTTGGGAGATACCTTGCAGTTGGAAAAGAAGAGAAGAAATAACGTGGGGAATCATTTGAAGTATGGATAGATAAGAATCCAATCTATGGGCCATCTATTGATAATAAGCAAGGGAATGCACTAATGGACCTAGAACAGAGTGATGATTATAAGCTTCAAAGAAGGAGGTATCAAAAGGAGATTAATTAGAAATATGAGCTAAAAGATCCTCTCTCAGTTGGCTAGTAGTTTATAATCGTGCAGGAGCTTTCAATTGTCTCTAATTCAATACCATAGACTCTATCATGGAATGCCAAGAAACCTTAGGACATGCATCCACTTTGGAAGAATAGGCTTGAAAAAACTCATCCATCTGCAACTCCAAATGTCTGGCATAAAGAACAGCTTGCAAGATGACATTCCCCACATACCAAGACATATCCTCATCATCAGGAATTAGAAGACCATCTCTAAGATATATACAAGACATCAGCATGGTGTCTAGAATAACTGAATCCATAAAAACCATTCAGGAAACTTCTACTAAAGGATCTAAGGACCGAGCACCACCCCATCTATCCTCTAGAGGATACAAATCCATAGTGGACAGCTTCATGTAAAACGTCAACTTTTGTTGTTGATAGTGTACAAAGAAGGAATGATCTAGCAAGATGTATTCCAGAAACTACTCAAAACAAGACCATAAAATATCCATTCTAGATTGAAGTCTCTCCACCTTAGCTTGAAACAAAGCACACAAGGTTGCATTGCATTGGAGAGCAGCCAAGTCCATAGCTAATAAACATGGTATATTCGGACTTGGAGGAATGGAGCGTAGCTGAGCCAACTGTTCTTTTAACTCCTCAATCTTAGTATTCTTATGGTCAACTGTACAATTTACTAATTGTAACTCCGTTGTTTGGGTAGCAAATAAAGCTTTAAACTCTTGGGTCTCTTGAAAAAGATTATCCTTATCCTCATTAACAATAGGTACTTGAGCCTTTGATTCAGTCAACTGAGCCTGCAAAGAGGAGATTTCCACTTTCTGGGCTTCTAGCAACCTAGTTTATGACTCCATTTGCTAGAAAAGATCGGAAAGAGTTTCCTTAGTTGAGGCAAGCTCAGTATTAGCGTTATGTAACTCCTCCTTACAATGTTGCATCTCCTCATGGAAAGAAGAATACAACTGCTAAGCAAAGTTGTAACCGATATCTCTATAGAACTTTGAATGTCCTTATAAAGGAAAGGAATGGCATCTCCTGAAACCAAGCGATGCAAAGAAGGAATTGGTATGTCCAAACTACCACCTTTGTGTACTCTGAGTAAATTTGGAGATGTTAACATGCAAGAACAAAAGGACAAACTATTTCTGCTACTCGCTTTAAGTGCTTCCTCTAAATGACTAGAGGAGGAGGAGAGTCATGATCTTTAGGGATCAGTTCAGAATCTTCAATAGAAGGAGGGGGAACCACTAGAAGATTTTCACAAGGTGATGGAATTTCCTTTGCAGGGACAAAGTATATTAGGAAAACATACAAGTAAGAACCATATGTGACATTAGTCACATTACCCCTAGTCACCCTGATAAAGTGTTGTGATCCATTTGGCAAGGAGATAGGAACTCCAATCAATAGTCATGTCCTTGAGCACCATTCTGGAAGCAGTGAATAATTCCTTGGACATATAATTAAATGGAGTCTTGGTGGGCATAAACCTATCCTGAAGGAAATGACACAGTTGTTTCCAAAAAGGATCAAAGATTATGGAGACACAAACTTTGGATGTAGTGATGATGACATGTTTGGCATCCAATAAGTCCTTGGTTTGTCTATATAAGAGCTTCAGAATATCAACATTGGAAAAGAGCTAACAGACTGTTAGAAAGGGTTTCCCATAATAGGGAAGAGACAAAGCTTTCCCCAATCCTTGAGGTGTCATCCAGAACAATGGTACCACGAACAGAGCTAGACTACTTACTATAAGAGGTTAAAAATTCATCACATAGGTTAGGATCATCAAGAATGAGTGGCAATGAGAGAGCCACAAACTGAGAGAGCCTAGCCTTAGTAATAAGGTCCAATTCCATCAATTGAGAATAATCTTGATTGACCAACGGAACATATTGGACTGGAGAAGGAGTTCAAGGTGCCATTCATTTTTTTTTTAAAACACACACCACATAAACATACATAAAGGAGGCCTATAAAATAGTGAAAAAGAAAAAACAATAAGATCGTGACAAAGGATCAGTTCGTCCACAATGTAGAAAACCAACCCAAGAAAATCACATCCTAGAAAAAATTCGACATTATATATCCACACGTGTGACTAATAGCTTTGTGAAATGCAAACAAATAGGTACCATGATCCATGCATCAAGCAAGAAAATAAAAATATATATACACATCATAGCCTAGACCACATTATCATGACCATCAAAGTAGAGGGAATTCCACAAACTACACCATCTTGGCACAACTGAACAAATAGGACTAAAACTTGTCAACATGGATTGAGTAATAGATAGCGTCACCTTCATTTCCACATGTAGTATCACGTTCATTGAGTAGATAAGAGATGTGCAATGAAGATGGATTTAGATTTAATGGATGGTAGATTTTACCAATTATTATCAATGGGTGAATTTTTATTTGGTGATCAACCTTGAAAGGAAAATCGTGGTTCATTTTATCCTTTAACAAAAAGTATTACGTTTTTATAGTGCATTAAACGAACCTGGACTTCAATTTTGACTCCATGGGTCTCTAAATGCATATTCATTTTTTACCAATTGTTATGCATGGAGCACTTTTTTTTGCCAGAAAGTGATGCGACTGGTTCATTTTATTACAAATTAAAAAATGTGTGTGTTTAGCGTGTATGAAAAGCACGTGTAATGTGAACGGCATGTTTATTTTATTTAAATTGATGTGTATTGAACACAGATGCATGTGAAACAGTTATTAACTAGTTTTTTTAAACAATTTAATGTGGTTTGCGGTGCACCAAAAAGAAAATAAAAATTTTATACATGTAGGGTGTATGAATGCACCCTAATCTAAATTAGCATGCAAAAATTGATGGGTGAAGAGAAAACCACGGCCTCAAAGCAATCCAAAAGACAATCCCACCAAGCTAAAAATTTATCGTATGAGGGAAAAATGCCACATGTAATTTTGATTGATTGATTTATTTATTATTTTAGGATTTTAGAGATATTTTTCTAATTTTATATGATTTATTTGATGTTTAATTTTATGTTTATGAAAACAACAATCAAAAGGTTGAGAATGAGTCATGGAAAATTTTCATATTTTTTCCAAATTTTGAATGAAATTTTCAACTACTTTTTTGAATTTTAAAGGATTTTAATGGAATTTTTAGGTTTTTATTAGGTTTTCTATTTTTTATTTGCAATTTTTAGCTTAGATTTATGAGAAAAAATTTCAATGAATGTTTGGACTTTCTTATATTTTATTTACATTTTTGTATTTTTATTTATATTTTTAGTATTTTTAATATTTTTGGCAATTTAAAATTACAAAAAATGTGCATATTAGGATGCGCTACGCTCTGCATGTGAACAACAACTATGCCTTGGCATGGCTGAGACCTCACATATGTCCTAGTGCGTGAATGAATATTGGCAGGTTAATCAGCACACCCATGTGGTAATAAAATTCCCACACACGAATACCTCCTAAACAAAATGGGAAAGAAACCATGTGCACAAAGAAACTCATGTGACCAGGGGCCTCGCAGAGGGGGCGGAGTTGATTTGGGGTTGGTCGCGATGAACGTAAAAAGCGGGGGGAATGAGGGCTAGGATGGCAGGGGTGAGTACATGTCGAGGGGTGTATGGGGGTACATGGACTAGGAGGGGAGGGGGGCTTACATGGAGGTTTTATGATGTGGTGGGAAATGGGGGGGTTTAAAAAAGGGGGGAAAGGGGGTTAGTGGGAGGGGGGTAGAGGGGTAGGGTTGGGTGGGCAGGGGGGAAGTTTTGATGGGTGAGCCAGTGCGGTGAGGCAAGGGGTTCGTGGGCGAGTGGGCAGGTGTGGTGAGGCAGGGGCTTCATGGGCAAGCGAGTGGGTGTGGTTAGGTAGGGGGTTGGGTAGGGTAGTTGGTGGGCGAGGCGGTAAGAGGTTAGGCAGGGGCGAGGCCCCTAGAGGCACAAGTGCGACAGAGGGTAGGCGAGGGCGAGGCCCCTAGAGGCATGAGCATGGCAGAGGGTAGATGGGGGCGAGGCCAGTGGCGGCATAGACAGCAATGATGCCCAGAGCAGACAAAGGTGGTGACGGTGGCCATCCTGCTGGCAACAATCGAAGGGGCCAGCAGTGAGGAGGGAGAGAAGAAAGGGGAGTAGATGAAGAAGGAGAAGAGAAGAAGAAGAAGGGAGAGGGGAAGAAGAGGAGGGAAGGAGAAGAAGAGGAGAGAGGGGGGGCAAGAGGGGACACAAGGAGAGAGGTGAGGAGAGAGAAGAGGGAGTTAGGGAGGGCAGAGGTTATGGGGAGAGAGAGTGAGGGGGAAGAGAGAGAAATAAGAAAATAAAAACGAAGAGAGAAAGGAGTGGGGGGGAGAGTGGGTGGTTATGAGGGGTGGGGTGGGTGTTTTGGTTTTTTGTTTTCTTTTTTGGGATTTTGTTTTTTGCACAAAAAAAAAACATTGAGACTGCCTCCCCCCGTCCCACACACAAGCGTGGGGCGAGGTAAAAGAATTTGCAACTGCAGGAATGAACCACAAAGAGGATGGCCGGGTTGGCCACAAGAGGGCGAACCCAACAGCATGCAATTCAAGGTGAAAACTAGGCATTCATGCACAGACACGCAGATGCAACAATATGAAAAATTCACAAAAATTTTATTTCAAAAAGATCCAGGCATTAGATTGACATGCAGCAAAAAGGAAAAGTGGCATGTCGACAGGAGAAACAAGATGAACAACGTGAATGAGATATTCGGCATGAAAAATAGTCATTCATATGGAAAAACAAAAAAAACTCACTCGAAAACATAATCGAAAATTAATAATGAAACATCCATTTGCCGAAGCAGAGTATAAGAAAAAAGAAAATGTTCAATTGGATAAGATGAACATCGCATCAAATCAAAACATAGATCGAGTGAGAAACGGGAGCGTTCAAGTGGAAAAATAGTAAAAATACACATGAAAAGTGAAACAAAAACTAATTCGAGAAGATCCATCAACAAAAAGAAAGAGCAACGAAAAGGAAAAATGGCAAGGAAGAGGTATTCAACAAGTCTCTCATGTCAAAACATGATCTCGGTGTAAAAAATGCATATTCACTTGGAAAAAGGTCGAAAATACATAGAAAAACACAATCAAAAATTAATAACATGAAATTTGTGTGCCTAAATGGAGGGAAGGAAAAAGAAAAAAGGTACATCAGGACAAGAGGCTCAAGGCTATCTAAGTGAGATATGACTCCAATGAGAAAAGAGTGTGTTCACATGGAAAAATAGAAAAAATTATGTAAGAAAATACTTGCAAACACGCGAAAATGAATAACAACCAATCTGTGCATAAAAAAGATAGGCTATAAAAAGAAAAAAAAATTGAGAGAATGAAAAAATTAGGGCTATCATATCAAACTATAGTTCCATTTCGAGAAAGATGCATTTGCATGGAAATACATCCAATTCATGTAAAATTCTTTAAAAATTAATAAATAAGGAACTATTGCTCGAAACATAGGGAAGTAAAAAGGGAAAAAAAAAAGTTCAAAGGGACAATCAATATGTAAGGTCAGATTTCAATTTCGATGAACATAGGGTACATTCACATGGAAGAATGGCAAAAAGAAGAAAAGGACTAAAGGGACAAGGAAAGATCCCGAAGATGGGGTAAAATAGGACAGTTGGGTGGGGAAGGGACCTCAGCAAGGCATAGAAAAAACATGATATCATTTAAAGATTAGATAGTGGTGTGATCATGAATATATACAGACAAGGCACGTAGGGACGCGTCCCCATACTTAAAACCTTAACAAACCAATTTGTCTAATCAATAGGGGCCTAGCACTTAACCATGACCTAAACCCTTGCATTTTCAAACTTAAGACATAATACATATATATATAAATACAAGAGGTAGGGTTAGAAACACATGGCTCATTCAGTTGGTCGAGGTGGACCGTTGTCGAGGCGCTAGGGGTCAAAGTCATCCACAAGAGGTACTGCGGCTTGCCATAGCATGCATCCAACATGGCAGGGACCATGCATCAACACCCAAGGAGGTAACGTTGTTGATGAAGTCTCATTAAGTTGTTGGTGCTAAAGAATATAGCACTCAACTCTCAACAGACGTTCATGTGCGAGTGATAAATCAGTCTCTCACCCCACAAAGAATACAGCACTCAACTCTCACCAGGCGCTCATGTGCGAGTGATAAATCAGTCTCTCACCCCACAATTCACATCACTCAAAGAGAGGAAGGAAGGAGAACCATATCCCACACCCAGTTGAGAAATTGATAAGGGGATGGTACAAAGAGAGTATGCTAGCATGCACAGTTGATGGTGCATCAGTGTGTCCCGACCCATCTAGCATAGGTGTAAGAAGGCAGGCTAGGGAGCCTTTGCAGAGTGTAGTGCATAGAACAAAGTGATGTGTCCTGTGGTGAGAGCAGAGGCCCGCCGTCCCATATGTGTATGGGAAAATGGAAATGTACTTGGCACGTATCATAACACCCCTCAATTCTCACCTCTCAAAGTTGATTGCAATTAAAATCAATCATGCTAAGCCCCCCACTATGTCCCATGCTATGTTGATGAATACATGAGGGCAACCCATACTCACATCCCCATCCGGTTAGGATGAAAGCTCACATCACTCAAGGATTGTCAATAAAGAGCAGCTTTGTCTTGTCAATGATGTCAAATAGTGGTTTTTTTCTGATACAGAGGCGTACCGAGGGAGGTAGCCAACAGATCAGGAACTTGATTTGCATGTAGAAAAAGTCATCTACTGTGAGGGTTAGATGCAATTGTCTAAGCACAAGACACAGAGTTCACCAAGGAAGGTGGCTTTAGAACTGCATCCATAAGAAGTCTGTTGTTTTGGACTGCGGGGTATTGCCACCTTTTCCACAGCCAGCTTCCCATCTAAGGGTGTTTGCCAGCTTTTCTTAGAATGAGGCATGTTATGACATGGCATTTCTTCCTTTTCTCCCATAACAGTTTTTATTATTCTTTCATTTTTCATTTTTTCATTTTTTCTTTTTTCTCTACCCTACTCCCAAGAGTATTTCCACCTTTTCTCAAAGAGTAGGTCGGCATGACATGGACCAAAGTTCTTTTCTCTCATGACCTATTTTTCTCTCTTTTTTTTTCATTTTCTATAGGTAAATGGTAGAACACCATTGATCAGAACCAACCTCACCATGTCAGTTGGATTGAATAGAAGGGTAACCGAACAAAGGCAAGAGGTGGAGACGAGGGGCTAAAAGAATCTCACTTGTCTTTTGTTAGCAATTAATCTAGGCATATATGGATCTATTCTCTAGAAAAAGTGTAAAGCATTTATGTGCTTCAAAGAAATTGTATGCATGGATGAAGATTTGTCAAATCTAAAGTGAGCACTCTCTGTTTTGATTAAGGGGGAGGGAAGTATGTATCTAAAGAATTAAATGTATTTTTAGGTGAATGTGGGATAAAAAACCAATTGACAATGCCATATACACCTCAAAAAAATAATGTAGTTGAGACACATAATAGGTCTCCCATGGAGATGGCATAATGTATTATCAAAAGGTAAGCTTTGCAACATGGTTTCTAGCTTGATGCTATTATGTATGCAGCTTATGTACTAAATAGGTGTCTCCCACCAAAACATTTAGTCTATCATTGCATATGAGGCTTGGCATAGCAAAAAGCTATCCATTACTCACTTTTATGTTTTTGGTTGCTTGTCATATGCAGTTGACAAGGCTGTAAAAAGCATCTTTATTAGTCACATATTGAAATCAAAGGGTTGAAAGTTATATCATCCACATACTAAGTATGTTTTGATCAATTTTGATGCTATCTATGTGAAAGATATTGTGTTTCATTTAATTTTATATACCAAGGAGATTGATGTACAATTGTAGGATATATTTAAGACTTTGTTGCATCTTTTTAGTGGCATACAATAAAAGATAGCACCAAATGGGGTAGGTTTTCACTTATGCAAGTTTCTAATGAGTCCATAGATCACCCTATTTCTGATATAGATGTGAATTGTTGGGATAAAGGCCAATGGCCAAAGGTTATGTGGGCACCTGTGGGCCCTTATACAAGTACACATGTATAGTCATATATAAGTGAAGATAATAAAGAATAAGGGTACCTTAGTATCTACCAAAAACTTCTTGTGTGCTTTCACTCACTCACTCACTCACTCACTCACACACACACACACACACACACACACACACTCTCTCTCTCTCTCTCTCTCTCTCTCTCTCTCTCTCTCTCTCTCTCTCTCTCTCTCTCTCTCTCTCTCTCTCTCTCTCTCTCTCTCTCTCTCTCTCTCTCTCTCTCTCTCTCTCTCTCTCTCTCTCCATTGACTCCATATCCCACCATTACTTCTTGTAAACTAGTAATAGAGCATCATCCATGGGAGCTCTTGATTGGATCGAGGAGTGTGAGAAGTCAAGATTTATTATGATGGTGAGGAGTTAAGATTTACCATGACATTAGTCTTTGGTTGTCCAAATTTGAAAGAGGTACAAATCTTAACATTGAGCTCTTTAATGTAAGTCAAATATGTGCTTTGAGTAAGGGAGCCATTGAGGCTTAGTTTGGGGATTGCCATAGCCTAATTCTGAAATTTTGGACAAGCAATAATGGCTCGAAACAAGGCAAATTAGTTGGGTTTTTTAATTGCTTAAGGAGAGATTTGGTTCATCTATATGTAAGCACGAGAGATGCTTAATCATGGGAACAACTTTTTTGTGTGAGAAAGGGTTAAGCTTGGTGGGATGGACATATTTTTGAATCAGCGTAGAGCTTGTGCTCAAGCAGGGCATTGCTTGTGCATAAGTAAGATCCTTGCTTGTGTTTATTACAAAGAACATATAAAAGAAGAAAGAGAGACAAATTTGTTTTTCTACATTCCTTGTGGGTGTTAGTGTTGATTTGAGAGTTGTTGGAGCATTTTCATCATTAGATGTATAAAATCAATACACTTTTGTGGCTAAATGTTGGCACCATTTTTCTTGTACTTTTTACTTCTAGAAGGCTACTAGGCTATTAATTTCAATAAAAATTTTAACATTTCGATTAGTGTTGATCAACCAGAACCGCTTTCATATAAGAAGAAGAGAAAAAATGTCATTTGGAGGCTATGTTGCTTGAGGTGAATAACCATAAATTTTCATAAAGGTTTTGCAAAAAAATTGACGTGCATTGAAGAGTGCATAGGCTCTTTTGGCATTATTGTTGCCATTGGTTGACCATTGTGGTGAGCACTCAATTTATAGCTTGTTGGTCTTCTTGGTGGTGTAGTTGACATTATTCAGTTGATTCTTGGTTTCGATCTATTGTAGTGGCTACAACTTCATCATTTGCATTATCCATTATTGTACTAGTTACAACTTCATCATCTATTTTGAAAACTGCACTATTTAATATTAAGAAGTTGGATGGAATTAACTTCTTATATTGGAATAAACAAATATATAATGTATTGGTGCAAAAGAAACATGTCAAGCCTATAAAATGAGGAGGTGTAAAGCTTGAAGGCATGGACATGGATGCTTGGGATGAGATGGATGAGGTTGCATGCTCTAGCATTATGTTGATTCTCTCAAAAAAAAAATCTAAAGGGCAATGAGGGTTGTGCATATGGAGTTTGGAAAAAGCAAACTTCCTCCTTTGTACTAGTAAAGTGAGGGAGGGGTGTTAGTAAGGTTAGGGTGTTGTGCCCTCACACCTTGCAGAATAATTGTAACCAATGGGGTGGACCATAGCCATCAATTGGGTGAATAAAACTATTGGTTGGGGACACAAGGATTGATCACTAATGGAGTACTCCAAGCTACTAGTTTGGTAGCATTCTTGAGAATGAAGTTGCCTAGCATTATGGGGATGAGTTAGATGCTAGTTGGAGCCCATACTAATTTGTGACATCCCTTAGAGGAGTGGAAGGGTCAATTTATGGGTTTGGAGAGGGAAATCGACCAACACATTACCTTGGTGGCTACCTATAACAAGATGTACGGTCCCTTAGGGTATACCTAGTTAGTGGAATTAGAAGGCAGAATCCTAAGTTATCATCAAGGGGTTGATACATTGCTCCCCCTTGTTTCACACCCTCTTTGAACCAAGTGTGGAGTTGGTAACTCTCTTCCTTTAGAAATTGCCAAGTGGTCTCCCTAGGAGGGGTGTTAGCTTGTTAAAAGTTTAGGGACCCTTAGGTTTGATCCTTTTGCATTGCACCTTGATTCTTTATTATGATATAAACTTGGAGACCACTTGATCAACTAAGTTTGTGCATCGTATGGAGTCTAGATAGTGTTATTTTTGGAGAGGTGTTCGAGAGACTACTTTACCGGCCTAGTTAGGTGTGGATACCTTACATTCTTGCACTTGACTGGTTGATTTTGACCTATTGACTAGGAGATCTTTAGATTTTGTATGATTCTTGTTGGGAACCTCTAATGAATTTGCTTCCTTTTTTGGCTAGTCATTAAAAGCAGTGATGGTGGTAAGCACCACTACTTCGCACTCATTATCATCCACACTTGCGCCAAACTCAAATTTGTATTTATTATTGTCATTTAGTTTGTCCAATAATTTCTACAACATTTGAACATGATGAATATGTAACATGATTTCTTTATGTTGCCCCGACCTTCATGATTGATTTGTCTTATCTAAAAGGTTGAAAGTTCTTCTAGGATTTTATCTACAATGTTTTATTTGTAGCATGGACTATATATGTATAGACAATGTCCCATGGTCATATGTTAAGCAAATGTCACATTCTTGTTCTCTACCAATATCACAATCCAATGCTAATAGATTATGACAATGATGCATACTTAAATATGGTGGGGATTATGGCATATATATTGATAAGAATTTTATTCATAATTTGCATTTCTTCACATGTGGTAATAATTTAGTGATTTGCTTTGGCAACTTACTTGTTTAGGAGGATTCAAAGTCATTGGAATAAAGAAGCTTTAACTTAATTTATGTGGTTAAGGACACTAGATAGGTGCACTAGCCTTTCCTTGAGATCTATCAACATCGCTTTTATCAGAATAACATGCTAGCCCATTATGCACACTATATTCTTTTCTAGTGAACCAATATTATTAAAGAAAGAGGGAGATAAAGAAGCATTACTAAAGTTCTATGTAAATATGTGAATAATTTAAAAATATCACATTCAAGGCATATACTTATATTTATTAAAAATAGCCTCTTTTGTAAGAGAGGGGATAATGGGGAGTGAGACGTAGAGATAGAGGGAGTGTATATATGTGATAAGTGCCATATAAAATAAATCTGATAATTAATCCTAAGAAACAATGAATAATTAAGTACCATTAGACCTACGCATGCCATACTTGAATTTCACTCTAATATAGTCTACCAAACACTTGCCCAAATTGGCACTCATGCATGGTCCATTACATTTGATTTGTCTTCCAATTAATTTAAGCTCATTTGGCCCTTGCCATGCTCACTCTCTTCATACATGGTTCATGCCTTGTACATTGTGCCACATATGTAGCCACGTTGTATACATAGGACTCCTCCCCAAAGAATTTTCCATATGGAAAAAACTTCAAAAAGTTTTACTACATGCCACCTTGTTGCTACTAAAGTAGGACTATCATTATGTTGTTCCCTCCCCTTAAGTAATCATTATTTACATAAAAGATGATATTTTGTCTCATAGAATACATCAACATATTCTATGGCTCATGTGGAAGCAAAGACTACTCAAATACTTCCTCAAGGTCATGATTGATCACTTTGGCATCTCAACAAGAAAATAATGTTCTCACTAGAAAGAAAGTTGGTGAATAAACTAAGTTTTTATAAGATAGGACATTTGATCTAGGCATTCATATAACCATGTGGAAAAATGATCATGTGTCTTACTAGATGTAAAATCAGCCCATTGCCTTCTCCTACATGCTTCCTAGGTCTTAGGACCCTTCCTTTTGAAACTACATTTTCCATAGTAGCTAATGTTAGTAGGAAAACATTGATACTTACATGTCAACAAATAACATTGGGAACATGATGTGGATTTTTTTGGTTCTCATTAGCACATCAAATTTGAGAAGTTGTGTCTCTTACTAACAATTTGACAATCATTCTAAAATGAGATGGTTATTTAAGATGTCAAATCAATTGTTGAAAAATCACTCTCCATTAGATTGGTGTAAGGACCATGAATCGTTGTTCCACTTACATGCTAGATATCCACTTGTGGTTCTCTTCTTCTTTAACATATTTTTTAGTAGCTATCATAAACTTAAGATAATGTAATAAAAAGAGGAAAGATGTGGATTCCTCATATTGCTTTCAACAAAATGAGTGATCACTGTGATGAAAGAAGGCCATTTTTTTAAGACATTTAGTTTATCAACTTTCTTAATATGATATTTGTGTCATTTGTAGCATATTCTACCAAATACCTTGGTCATTTCGAAGGTTCTTATTTTACTTTGGAAACATAAAATATCTCATGAAGAGTGAAGTTTAAAATGTCTAGCATGCCATGGTATATTTAATGGGAATCCAAACTCCTAAATGGATGGATCAAACTCCAAGAGGTCCACAAAGTAGAGTATTGACTTTCACTCAATCCTTCCAAGTAGTTTGAACCCTAATGTTTCTCAATAATTTAAGTACTAAGGTGCGCGCTTTGCACACATAGAATGCTAGGCCGCTTCGCTTCACTGCCCTGAAGCGGGAAGTGAAGTTGCCATACAGCAACTTCACTCAACAATCCATTTCTCATCTTTCTCTCTCCTCTTTTCCCTCTCTATTTCTAATTTTTTTATTTTCTTTCTCTCTCTCCCCCCACAAATTCTCTCTCTCTCTCTCTCTCTCTCTCTCTCTCTCTCTCTACCTTCTATTTTAGTTTATGTTTTCTCCTCTCCTAGTTCTCTCTCTCTCCTTTTATTCTCCCCCCTTTCTCCTCTCTTTTCCTTCTCTCTCCTTGACCTCTTTTTTTATTTTCTTCTTCTTCTCTCTCTCTCCATTCTCTTTTTAATTTTTTTCTTTTCTCTCTCTCCTCTCTATTTCTCCTCTTTTTTTATTCTCTCTCTTTTTAAATTTTATCTTTCCTCTCTCTATAATTCTCTCTCTCTCTCTTCTTCTTCTTCTTCTTCTTCTTCTTCTTCTTCTTCTTCTTTTCTTTTCCCTCCCCCTCAATCTCTCTTAAAGTATGTAAATTTTATATTTTCTCTATATATAATTCTCTCCCTTTAAGTTTATATTCTCTCTCTTCTTCTCCTCTCTCTCTCTCTCCACCCTCTTTCTTCTACTCCCCTTTCTCCTAATTTTCATTTTTTTCTCTCCCTTTCTCTCTTTTAAATTTTATCTTTTCTCTCTCTTCTCCCTTTTTCCTACTCTCTCCCTTCCTCTCTCTCTCAAAAAATATTTAAATTTAAAAAATACTTTTCTCTTTTCTCTTTTTCCCCATCTCTCTTCCTCTTTCTTCTTCTTCTTCTTCTTTTTCTTCTCTCTCTCTCTCTCTCTCTCTCTCTCTCTCTCTCTCTCTCTCTCTCTCTTCTATTTTCCTTCTCTATCCTCTTTTTTCATTTTTTTTCTTTTTCTCTCCTTAATTTTTTCTCTTTCTTTTAAATTTTATATTTCCTCTCTATAATTCTCTCTCTATGTTCAAATTCTCTCTTCTTCTTTTGTCTCTCCTTTTCTTCTCTCCGTCACTCTTTTCCCCTTTTTTCTCCCCCCTCTCTCCTCTCTTTTTCTTTTTTCTTGTCCTTTCTCTCTCTCATAGATTTCATATTTCCTCTCTCTATAATTCTCTTTCTCTCTATTCCCCCTCTCTCTCCCTCCCTCTCTTCTTTCTTTACTCTCTCTCTCTCTCTCTCTCTCTCTCTCTCTCTCTAGTTTTTTCTCGCACTCTATATATTTTTTCTTCTCTCTCTATTTTTCTATTTTCTCTCTCTCTATTTTCTCTCTCTTTCAAATTATATATTTCCTCTCTCTCTCTCTCACTAAGTCAAAAACTATATAAAAAATATTTAATTAAAAAAAGACTATTATCTTTTCTCTTTCCCCCTCTCTCCGTCTTTTTCTCTTTCTTCTTCTTCTTCTTTTTATCCTTCTCCTTCTTTTTCTATCACCCTCTCAAAGTGTTTGAAAAACTATGTCAAAAAAACTTTAAATTAAAAAAAATCTTTTAAAAATATTTAATTAAAATTTTTAATCTAACTGAAAGAGAGAGAGAAAAAAAAACTAGGCCCTACACACGAGAGAGACGAAGGGAGGGAGAGAAGAAAAATGTTTAATTTAAAAAAGACTATTCTTTTTCCTCTCCCCCCCTCCTTTCTTAGTCTTCTTCTTTTTATTATTATTCTTCTTCTTATTCTCTCTCTCTCTCCCCGCTTTTCTTCTCTTTGCCCCCTCTCCTCTCTTTTCCTTCTATGTCCTCTTTTTTTCTTCTTCTTCTTCTCTTAAATTTTTTTCTCTTTCTTTTAAATATTATATTTCCTCTCTCTATAATTCTCTCTTTGTGTTCAAATTCTCTCTCTTCTTCTTCTTCTTCTTTTATATCTCCTTTTCTTATCTTTGTCTCTCTTCCCCCTTTTCTTCTCCCCCCTCTCTTTTTCTTTTTTATTTTCCTCTCTCTCGTAAATTTTATATTTTCTCTCTCTATAATTCTCTTTCTCTTTGTTCCCCCTCTCTCTCCCTCCCTCTCCTTTTCTTTCTTTTTTGCTCTTTGTGTGTGTGTGTGTGTGTGTGTGTGTGTGTGTGTATTCCTCTCTCTTTCTCTTTCAAGTTTTTTTCTCTCGCTCTCTTTTCTCTAAATAGTTTTTCTTTTCTCTATTTTTCTCTTTTCTCTCTTTTCCTTTCTCTCCCCCTATTTTCTCTCTTTCAAATTATATATTTCCTCTCTGGCTCTCTCTAAGTCAAAAATTATATTTAAAAAAGTTTAATTAAAAAAAGACGATTTCCTTTTTCTCCCCTCTCTCTGTCTTTTTCTCTTTCTTCTTTTTTCTATCCTTCTTCTTCTTCTTCTTCTTCTTCTCAAAGTGTGGGAAAAACTATAACCCAAAAATATTAAAATATTTTTAAATATTTAATTAAAAATTAAATTAAAGAGTTTAATCTAATTGTGTGAGAGAGAGAGAGAGAGAGAGAGAAAACCTAGGTCCTACACATGAGAGAGAGGGGGAGAAGAAAAATGTTTAATTTAAAAAAGGCTATTCTCTTTCCTCTTCCCCTCTCCTCTCTCCATCTTCATGTTATCATTCTTCTTATTATTCTCTCTCTCTCTCTCTCTCTCTCTCTCTCTCTCTCTCTCAAAGTGTGTGAAAAACTATGTTAAAAAAACTTTAAGTTAAAAAAAACTTTTGAAAATGTTTAATTAAAAAAGTAATCTAACAGAGAGAGAGAGAGAGAGAGAAACCTAGGCCCTACAATGAGAGAGAGGGGGGGAGGGAAGAATTTAATTAAAAAGGGGAGGGGGTTTTAATTTTTTAAAGGGGGGTCTTTTAATGAAAAAAGGGAGGGGGAAGAGAAAGGGAGAGATTATACGTGAGAAAGAAGGGAGGGGAGGGGGGTTTTGATTGAAAAAGGGAGGTTTGGAAAAGGGGGTAGGTTTGGGAAGCCTTCTAGAGGTTGGGGCTTTCTGAACAAACAATGAAAATAATATAGTAGTAAGATGCTCACTTCATGAAAAACGTATATGCATGTAATATAATAGATCCAATGTAAATTTTTGGAGCCCCTCCTAAAATATATGCTCTTTAAACTGATATGATGCTTGTACCCACTCTTTTGGTGGTGTGGTAAATACTATATCTGCTTGAATATAAATCTACTTTCACTTTTTTTTTTTAATGATGCACTCAAAAACTTAACGATCAAAGTTCATTTATTATCTATACTTGTCTAGTCAAAAAAGAAATAAATAGTACATACATATACTACCCATTCCAAAATATTACCTAAAGGAATACCTTGAATAATTCTATTTCTTCTTAATACTCAAGCTTTTTCCAAACGTTTTTCTTGTCCTAGAAAATTGTTTCTTAAAAAATTGAACTTATTTTTTGCTGTGCTGGAACAAAATTGTGTGATATTTAAAATAAAGACCTACTAGCATTCCTTGTGTGCTTCATGGAAGCTTTGCACAAAGTTGCCATGCAAAGCAGCATCATAATGGATGCACGACAACTTTACTTTCATTGCTTCTTCCTCTCCTATGTATTGAATTTGGGTCTTATGATTCTCCATCCTCTTTTTCTCCCTTGAAACCCTCTCTCTCTCTATCACTCTCCCCCCTCTTGTGTCCCCCACCTCTCTCTCAATCTTTCTACTCTCAAAATTCTTTGTCAATTTTTTTTATATCGCTTCAATATGTCTCTCTCAATACTGTTGGGGGTAAAGGCGCCTCCGCCTAGCCACCCGTGTATTACTATACTGGGCGCCCGTCACCATCACTTTATTCTTTATTCTTTTAGTGGCAGTTTGAATAAAGGAAGGCCCGGTCACACATTGTGACTGTTGGAGTTTCCATTTGGGCTCTCTCTCTTCTTGCTCTTGCTCTCCCACCATAACTCTTCCAAGCAAGCTTCGATCCTTCTCACATTTCAACTTGTATCAGAGCATGGTTGCTCAATCATTCCGACTTGGTTCATGACTCCTTCGGCTTCCAATTGATGATCTACACTCATTGGGTCTCCTTCCCGGCAGCCATAGCCGACTCTCTTGAGCTCTCGTCACTTCCCGGCTTCTCAAGCACCCTCAGGCCATTCCAACAAAGGTAATCATTCACTTGCTTTAGGGTTGCATTTGATGTTCACAGGTACAATAGGGTTTGCAAGATCAAGGGCAACCATAGCTCCCACCATTGGAGCTTCTTCTCACCACATCCTACTTACCTGAAGCCTTTCTAGGCTAGCTTGGGCTTGTACTAGGCCTTCATTGGCTCAAGATTGAGCCATCTTTCATCTGGTTTACCCTCCATCGGAAAATTTGTGTGATTTTTGTATGTTTCATGCTGCCCCTAGATAACTCCCCTACTCTTGCTAATGATCAAGCTTGGTCTCTTGGACATTGTGGCACTACTTGCATTGATCTCTGACATGCATTGAGGCTTGTAAAGGTTTTGGGGCACTGATATTCAGCTCCAGTTTGATTGTGTATACAATAGACCTTCTATTTATGTCTATTACACAAATCTCTACATGAAGATTGGAGCTCATCTATACTTCACTTGATGCCTGTATACTAGGCAATTGATGCCTATTGGTTGGTGGATGTAATGCTAGTGATTTGCCATGCCTTTGGATTGATTTTTTGACTCAAAAATCTCAATTTTGAATAGTAAATCGCTATTGTACAATAGTGGGCTGAAGTCTATTACTTCATGTTTGTCTAGCCTCTTGGAATTGGGACATGCTTTGGAGATGTACTTTGATATATTGATCATGGGGATCGACATAGAGCTTCGATTTGCTCTTGAATCATTGGTTGAGCTTGAGCTTGCTTCGCATAGCATTTGGATCTCCATCTTTGATGTACTTATGGCATGTACTTTACTTATGTTTGACCGATCTTGGCATGCTTGGCCTATGCCAATACTACATGAACATTATTGAGCCTTGCTTTGGAGTTGGATGCTATTGAGCCTTGCTTTGGGTTGACATTTGATTGCCCAGAGCTTACTTTGGCTATTTCTCGGCTTGCCAAAGTTACAATTTGGATGTACTTGATGTCTATGGATGCTATGTATGAATGCTACATGACTTATATGCTCATGAGGTCTTATTGATGCTTGATCTTGGATCCTCTAGCACTGCTGCTATCATATGCCCTTGTTGAGCTTGTTTGTTTGATATTTACGGCCTTTGTGCTAGTGGGAGCATCTTGATATGCTTGATAGATATTGAGCAGGTGGTTTATGCTACTTGAGCATTTAGATACTTGAGATTGGTATCTTCACTTGGATGTTACATGATTGATATGCCATGGTCCTCACAAATGTACTTGGGCTGATTTGGGCTTTGCACTCCCTGAGCATATACCTATTCATGTCATGTCTTTCTAGTGTTGTGTACACTGTGCCCTATTACAAAGGGGGTGTGCCGACTTACTGACATATTCATTTGACATGCTTGGGTGTTTACTCGATGTCTATATGACTGTCACATGTTGATTCATGCCTGCTTGATACTGGTTATGGTTTGACAATTAATGGTTGACCTGATGCATTCATTTTGCCTATAGTTTGCTCTCATTGTACCTAGCTGTAATTTATTACAGCAAGCAGTCATGCATGGACTGACGTGGAATTTTCATGCTGAATCATCTTGAATTTATGAACTTTTGATGGTACTTGGTGGGTAGCATCATTAGCTATCAGTTGTGGTCATTTTGCCTTGATTTTGGTGGTATTTTGGCTATTTATAACAGAAAACAGCAAGCAGTTTTGAGCTGTCTACACCATTTTGGACTGTAGTATAGCATCTTCTTCCACTGACAGTGCTATCTTCAACATCACTAAGCTTGATGGTACAAATTATGTCTATTGAAAGAGCCAAGTTTGGCAAGTATTGGTGCAAAAATATCAAATAAAGCCACTAAGAATGCATGGTGAGCAGCTTGAAACTATGACTGATGACGAATGAGATGAGCTTGATGAGTTATATAAGTCCACCCTCATCTTGTCTCTCACTAAATAGGTGCATTACAATGTGGTTGAGGAAGCATAGAGTGCTTGGCAGCTTTGGGATAAAATTAAGAACCTCTATGACAAGAAAAGTGCAGCAAGTTAGATGTATTGGCCGAAGCAACTTATGGACCTACGCATGAAGGAGAATATAACAATGTCTGCTCATTTGAGCTAGTTCCATGCTACTCTCAAGAACTTGACTTCACAGGGCATTACCTTCAATGATGAGTTTACTCCATTGTTTTTTATTGGGACTCTGAGCGAGTCATGGGATGTATTCCGCACTGCCTTATGTGCTCCTACTACTATTATGAACTTGCCTGATGTAGAGAGTGCTCTTCTGCAGGAAGAGATCAACCGTAAGAACTTGGATGCCTCTCGTGTGTTGCATGCTTTGATTGTTAGAGGTAGAGATGGTAATGGAAAGAATGACCGTTTGTATGGACATGGCAGAGACTCACAGAAGTCTAGGTCTAAGTCGCATGGTAAGTCGCACAGCAAGTCTCGTGGGAGAAATGCTAATGTGACATGTCATCATTGTGGCAAGAAGGGTCATATACGCCCACAATGTCATGAGTTGCGCAATGAGAAGCACAAAGAGAAGAGGAAGGACAAAGTACAGGAAAAGTCCTCTCATCGCAGCATGGTACATGCGAAATCTAGTGTGAAATTTTACGAGATAAATGTCATGCAGAGTGATGACTCCGATGGGGAGTACATACTTGTAGCTAGTTCTTGTGATGCTATGCCGTTGATCGAGGTTCACTCTATGTATGCGCAGTGTTGGATTTTGGATTCTGGTGCTTTGTTTCATGTTACACCATGCCGTGAGTGGTTTCACTCCTACCGCAGTCTCTGGGGCTCAGTTCACTTAGGTGATGATAGGTCACTTGCTATTGTTGGCATTGGGGATGTATGGTTGCATTTCTCTATCGGCATTACTTTTTTGTTATAGGATGTACGTCATGTACCTGCGCTTACACGTAGTCTTAAGTCTACAGGGCATCTTGATGATGCTAGATTTCATGTTTCATTGGGGGATTCCGGCTGGAAGATCACCCGTGGCAAACTTGTGCTTGCTAGATGTGCCAAGGCTAGCAACCTCTATCCTCTTGTAGTTGATGGGTCCTATGTTGACCATGTTTTTTCAATCAGTTCCACCCCACATGTATCTCTTTGACATGCTTGTTTGGGCCATATGTCCTTGAAGGGAATGAAAATGCTTTCTAGTTTGCAGTACTTACCACCCCCCCTTGACTATACATGTTTTGATTCATGTGAGCATTGTCTGGGAATACACATAAGAAGTCTGGTAGGACACATATGAGTGAGCCCCTGGCATTGGTACATTCAAATGTCTGTGGACCCATGCCCTATTAGTCTATGGGTGGCGTAAAGTATTGTGTGACGTTTATTGACAATTTTTGTGTAAAGACTGGGCTTATCTCATTAAGCTTAAGTCAGTTGTATTGGCTGTGTTTTAGAGATGGCTTGCATTGGTTCAGAACCAGAATGGGCATGAAATGCCTTAGGACTAACAATGGGGGAGAATACGTGTCACATGCCTTTGAGAAACTATGTGACGAGAGGGGTATTAAGCATTAGTTGACTGCCCCCTATACCCCACCCCAAAATAGTTTGGTTGAGTAGATGAATAGAACCATCCAAGAGTGTGTATGCAATATGCTTAGCCATGCAGGTCTACCACAGAGCTTTTGGGCTAAGGCACTTAGTACAATTGTGCATGTCATCAATAGATTACCTTCCAGTGGTTTGGATTTCCAGGTTGTAGAGGAGGTATGGACTAGGAAACCTTCGTCTCATATGCGCATCTATGTGTCTTTGGATGTGAGGCATTCTACCATCTGCCCAAGGATAAGCGGACTAAGTTGGATCCTAAGAGTGTCAAATGCATTTTCCTTGGCTATGGAGATGCAGGCGAGATGGGTTATTGCCTACAGCTCTGGGATCTGCCAGGCGCGGAAAGTCATCCACAACCATGATGTAGTCTTCCATGAAGATAAGATGCATAGGCAGCGTGAGAAGGTGGTAGAAATATGTAGGGTTATATTCCAAGAGGAGCCACGTACTCCTACATAGCCAGTTGGACAGCCTACAGCAACAGTTGGTACACATGGCCAGGGTATTGGACAGGATGCTAGACATGTAGCAGAGCCTGCAGTGAGATGGTTTACTAGAGCTAGACATCCACCTGATCCATTTGAGTCATCGATGCATTATGTCTTAGTTACAGATGCAGTAGAGGCTCTCACCTATGATGAAGCTATGCGTAGGGGTGACAATCACTCCTGGGAGAGGGATATGCAATCTGAGATGGACTCCTTGCATAAGAATATGACTTGAGATTTGGTCGCATTGCCTAATGGCAAGAAGGCTTTGCAATGAAAATGGGTGTACAAGCTGAAAAGTACCCCTAGGCACCCCAAGCCAGCTTATAAGGCAAGACTTGTTGCTAAGGATTTTAAACAGGAGCATGGAGTTGACTTTGATGAAGTCTTTTCTCTTGTGGTCAAGACGACAACCATTCGCTTGGTTTTGGCCTTACTTGCGTAGCTTGACTTAGACATGTATCAGATAGATGTCAAGACTGCATTCTTGCATGGGGATTTGCATGATGAGATATACATGGAGCAGCCTAAGGGCTTTGCAGAACCTGGCAGGGAGCACCTAGTGTGCAAGTTGAAGAAAAGTCTTTATGGATTGAAGCAGGCACCTAGGGAGTGGTGTCATAAGTTTGATGCCTTTATGCAGTCATAGGGCTAGAGAAAGAGTGCTATGGATCCGTGTCTTTACACGACAAAAGCCCGTGATGACTCATTGCTTATTTTGGTACTTTAAGTGGATGAATTGCTGATAGCAGGGAAATCTCATGATGAGTTGAATGCCCTTAAATCTCAACTGAAGAAGAGCTTTGAGATGAAGGATTTAGGACAGACCTCTCACATTCTTGGTATGCACATTAAGTGCGACATGCATCAAGGACTACTCTACCTCTCACAGAGGGAGTACATTCATAAAGTCCTTGAGCATTTTCGCATGCAGGACATGAAGCCTATTGGCTATCCCTTACCTTCTCATGTGAAGGTCTCATAGGCCGATTGTCCACAGACAGATGAGCAGAGAACCGAGATGGCCAATATCCCTTATGCATCAGCCATGGGCAATTTGATGTATGCCATGATAGCCACTCATCCTTTAAGTGGGAGGTTGTTGGGGGTAAAGGCACATCTGCCTAGCTGCCTATGTATTACTACACTGACAATACCCGACACTACACACTGCAGGTGGTGGCTACCCATCACCATCACTTTATTATTTATTCTTTTAGTGATAGTTTGAATAAACAAAGGCCCAATCACACATTGTGACTCTTGGAGTTACCATTTGGGCTCTCTCTCTCTTTCTTGCTATTGCTCTCCCGCCATAGCTCTTCCAAGCAAGCTTCGATCCTTCTCATCTTTCAAACACACACTATGTGTGTGTGTGTGTGTGTGTGTGTGTGTGTGTGTGTGTGTGTGTTCATTTGCATGCAAGGAATACTAGGCCACTTCACAATATCTCAATGTAGCATCACAATAGACACAAGACAACTTCACTTTCATTGCTCCTTCCTCCCCTTTGTATTAGATATAGGTCTTATAATTATCCACCCTATTTTTCTCTCTCCAAAATCTCTCTCTCAATTTCTTCTCTTTTTCATCTCTCCTCTCTCATATTTTCTTACTTACACACACACACACACACTCTCTCTCTCTCTCTCTCTCTCTCTCTCTCTCTCTCTCTCTCTCTCTCTCTCTCTCTCTCTCTCTCTCTCTCAATTTCTTCTATTTCTCCTCTGTCTTCTTCTCTCCCACTCTTTCTCTCTCTATCTCATATTTTCTCTCGATTCTCACTTACTACCTAGCATGGCCAGTGTTGGCAGCCAAGCATGCTACTCTACTTCACATGATGTGCATCATTGTGAAGCTCGTGAGGCTATCGCTCACTCGCTTTCTAAATGTATTGAGAAAAATGAAGCAACTATGCTATCTTTTCAAAGGCGTATTGCACACATAAATACATGAACTTGCACCTTCAATATTTCCAAAGAAAAGCAAGGCATAAGTTTGTAAGTTCAACAATAGTACACCTCTGAAGAAAAACATTGTGGACTCTCTCTCAAAACACAATGCAAAGAGCACATTGTAGACCAATGAAAGCCATGTGCATTAGGATAACATAATGCATACTAAGAAAAAGAGAAAACAATCACATTATTATCAATGGGCACAAGAGCATCTGTGACATTGTGTAGTGGTGATACCTAGTTGTTTATTTTACATGAATGATCACAATCGTCAATCTTTCTAAACTTCCTTTTTCTTGATATGAATACATAAATTACTTATCAACAAGAGACTTGTATCAAAGAAGAAATGAAATGAAATATAAAATATAGCTATAGTTACCTAAATTAGAAGAAGTGGTGTGAATCTTTGTTCCGTTGGATACAATAATGCCAAGGTGCAATTGATGCACTCTAACCAAGCATGAAATATCCATGAACTTGTGATGCTCCCAATGTTGCAAGGTGTGCAAAGAATGTAATTTTTGAATCAAGAATGCTTCCAATGGGACAAAAACATAGAAACACTAAACATAAGTCCCATATCAAATTTCTACAAATGTTGGACTAGAGGAATCCATGTATGGGAGAGCTAGCAACTGCTCTGCAATGCAAGCAAGGCTCCTACACATAATCAAATCTAACAACATATAGGGGGGTAGACATCTGAAGAAGCCAATGAAAAAAGAAGAGATTTAGAATACAACAATGAGTGCAAACACAAGAGAATCAAATTTTTGGAAGTAGACCCTATTTACATACATGTATGAAAACATCAAACTTACCACAAGGAAAGTTAGATGAAAGTTCATATCATATAATGCACTTATGCAAATAACCACTTTTTAGTCAAACATGTGATCCAACTTAACATTAATTTGAACACTATACTATTTGCTAAAACCAGTAACAAAACATAATAACAATCTTACTTTCACAATTTAACAACACCAATATTGTTGTCGCACTGAAAATATTCTTTTGATGAATTGATTTGTAGAAGAAAATAAAAATCGCAAATCCATATCATAAGAAGCCTATACAATGGTGCAAGTGGAATCGATGCACCAACCCATTCATTTTAATAATCCATTGAACTTAGCAATAGACACTATAAGGGATGATACTTTTTTCTACAAAACTGATATTTGGTACTACAAATATTGAATAGGTCTACAAATGCTAATATAAAGAGGGTCACATTGAAATTCCAAAGGGCAAGAAAATGAGAATACAATAGAGAAAGATTCGCAAGTGTTTATACAGAGCCTATCTCATGCCTCAATTCAATTGGAGGCACAAACTCACTTGTGTCAATAGCCCATTAAATCTAGTAATTGACATTTTCAACAAAGCTACTTCGTTTTTCAAAATGAACACTTGCTAAACAAATTCCCTAATGGGCAATGTGTTTATCCCACTCTCTAATCATGTTGAATCAAGCATGTCTTTATTCAATCAGCTATCTACCAATCACCTTATTTTATACACTCTCTCTATTGGACCTTTCAATTCATAGTGCAACTCATTAACAATGTTGTGGAGGCGAAGATGTGGCACTTCTCATCTCTCATAGAACATCATGCATGCACACATACTACATTTGTATTTCCTTAGAGAAAGATTTTATGGTTTGGCAACATCAACTATAAATTTCTCAACTTTAGGTTCAATTTTCCAAAAACTCCAAGATGAAGAAGAACTACTCATCATCTATGTAGTTCTTTGACACTTGGAGATATAAGGACATGCTTCTCGTCCCACCTCATTTATAGGGTGTGGGCATGTCAACCCCTCTTCCACTACCACAAAAGACTTGGAGTTGAGGAATGGGTAGATGCAACATTTTTGAAAATATCTATGAACAATGCATCACAGCCTTACATTAAGAAGTCAAGATGTGCTTTGAACACAAAAAACATTCAAGAAATGCAAACAAAGAAGGAAGCTGAACATATTTGATTGAATGACACCAAGAAGGCAAGTGGCATCAAGACGTTTTTTTCCCACCATCTTTGACATTGCACATATCCATTGAATACAGAGATGTTACAAGCACTAGTTTTGAAATTGCAACGTGCATAATAGGGACAAAGGATTGTCCATGCTCCATCACCATATAATAGACTAATCAATGCAATAAAACTCAACAATTGTACATATGGATAAGGAGATGAACTCTACATAGGACAGGTAAGTTCATATAAGAAAAGATAGACATGCAAACAGAAGCACAACTAACTATAAGAAAACATTTGAGCTAGCATTCAATACAATCTCCATGCAATAAGCTTTTCCATATGATGTCATATGAAAATTGTATGAATAGAGAGACCAAAGAAAGAGGAAAAATGATCTAGCTTTCTGCATCCAAGCAACAACAATATAAGGCTATCCCAAAATAACTAGATAAGATGAACTATCATATACAAAAAAATGATGATCTTCCTGTGCCTCTCCAATAGCTACCCTCACATTTGAACAAGCTACAAAGATCCTTGAATAATTGTTTGATCCCTGCATTCTGTATTCATGATCACAATCAACTAGCTATGCACCATTTTTATACAATTTTTTTACTATCACATTAATCTTTGAGCCATGGTCAATAAGCGCAATACTTGGAATCTCAAGCTCTCCAATTTTCATAAATGTTTCTGTCATTGCTTGAGCCTAATGATTATGGGTGTAATGACTTTTAGGAATCAATCGTGAAGTCTTATCATCAGTATAATGCATTCGCCTTACTCCCCTTAGTGTATTACTCTATTTTATTGCTTTTTCAGCCATTACATAAGCCTTAACACCATCAACAATCATCATTTTAGCATCAGCAAATTCCAAAACAATGCATATATCATTTTCATAATCTGCATGTATGCCTATTGGCTGTTCTTTCTTTGGCACCATAGCATGTATTGGTTCACCAAGAAACTATCATTTTCTTGCTATAATGTTGATAATTTCATCATGAAATTCTCTTTTTGCAATATCAAGCACTTCTCAAAGAATAAAATCAACCCTCCTATATAAGATGCACTATTCATGCATTTGCTTCAAGTTGATTACAGTTTCAATATCCGTTTGCAATTTGTACTATGGATGTTTTTCTTTTTTCTTTCCATCCTACTTTTTCTCTCAAGATATATATTTCATCACATGTTCTGTGGAGTTAGGCCTAGCAGAAGTTAACCTGATCCAAATTTCCTTGAGTCAATCGTTTAGAAGTACCTACATTATCCTCACCCCTTTTTCTTTTCTCTTCCACACAATCACTTGTATGTTTTACACCTTAGCCAAATGAGCATACATTGAAAAAAGTCAATTGGTGAATCCCATCATATCATCTTACGAATGCTTTTCCTTGCACCAATTAATTCAGCCTTAGATACTTTATCCTTTTCATTTATGTCCATTGCATGAGAAAATCTTTGCTTTGCTTCCAAATAGACCACTTCCATGAGCCTTTTCAATTTGCAACCCAAAAGTGGTAACTTCTAAAGCCACATATGCATTCCTAATAGCCATATTCTCAAGTATTTTTTGCATCCCACCTTTCCCAAATCTTGATTTAAGTGGAATACATGTCTCCATTGATGAAATTTTCCCTTTTTCAAAAGAATCATATTTATTTCTAATGCATCTCAATACAAGTCACACTCTTGTCATTCATGCAAAGGACTATCGCACCATATGCATCGGCAAACAAATCCCTCTTTGGTCGAAGCCTTAGGGTCTACAACCACCCCTGATCATCAAGCATTGCAACCTTGAACTACAAATTGTGCATCCCTTTGACTAACTTTTCCATAACATCATCCCTCACTAGTGGTGTAGCCATAGACACAGGTTGTTTCACTACAGGCTCTGACACCTTATTGGAGGCAGTAGGAATAACATGAAGTCTAGCATTTCTTATGTGCCTCTTCACAAGCATTGTAACAACCTCTTTTACTTTTTGCCAATCTACTTTTAACCCTAATTCTATCATTTAATCTTCCAAAAGATCTTTTGAGATCTCTTCAAGGCAAGTTCTATGGTGGCCTATAAAAACATCTCAACCTTCTAAGCCTCTAGAGCTTGCTACACAATGATGTCCAACCGGTCATGAGACAATCATACCTGCTTTTAGATTCACACAACTCCCTAGTATTTGCAAGATGTTTGTTAGGCTTAGTCACTCACTCTATGAATGTCCTACAAGTAACCAAGCTAGCATATTCTCTTAAGGCCTTTTTGAACTCACTCCAACCTGGATCCTTCAGAGACAATTTTGTAATACATGCCTTCAATTCAAATATGGTGATCTGAACAAAGGATTGACTCCATGGAAGTTGTGCAACCCCATTAAATTCCATCTTAGTTACATACAAATGTAAATAAGTTGAAACATTGCAACCATTTAACCATTTTAGGTCACTTTCAAGAGCCTACAAAGCTTTTACAATTGCAGATTCCCACTTTGCATGTGCTTGTAGCAGCTATTTATGTTGCGATGACTGCAAATACATATTCAATGTCTACATCAAATGTTTCGTCTAGTCATATACCATTGTGGAGAAACCCAAAGCATCACCCATTATATAACCCTTATGATAGCCTTCACCTCAGGTATGTCAGGGCATATTTAGTTGAAGCCCTTAATCATGGGTATTCAAAGAGAAGAGGTGCATAGAAAGGGATAGGAAATATTAAAAAAGAGAGACTTAATTTGAAATTTAAGAATTGCCACAAAAATTTGTAGAGAAGCCTTAGATTGAATCCTTAAACAACATATAAGAATCAGTACATGAACTTGACACAATAGCTCAAACCCTGTGTTTTGGGATAATAGATCAATTTATTTGAGATGATGGCTCAAAAGAAACCGTGATAATAACAAAATATTTATTGTACTTAAGCTTCAATCCAATGAATAAGCTTCATATATCATGATAAAGCCAAAGATGCATATAACAACTATCAAATACCATCAATCGGAAAGGCTTTCCCCAACCACTAATAATATGCCTAGTAGGAATCAAGAAAACCCCTCTTATATCTTCAATATCTGATTTTAGTCCTATTCTTTATATATTTAAAGTAGTAAAAAATATTATTTTACTACTCAAGATACATTCAAATTCAATCATGTATATGTTCCAAGCATATGCCCAAATCATACACTAATATGGTACTTGTAAGTAGTTCAATACCCTACGAAGATTGAAGGACAATGATTATAGTAGTAAAATATTATTTATAACGACATAAAACCATGTCTCAAATTAGTCTAAATCAATCCCAAGTTCACTACGTTACTCCTCTCGATAAGCATAAAGCTTCTACCAAGCAAACTTGAGAAGAGGCTTCATGTATTTGATCCAATAGCACTCAAAAGCAAACTGAAATCTATTACAACAATTGTTCACTATTGTGGATAGCACATATACCATGTTTTTAACTATGAAGATTAGGCCATAAACTCTTCAAAAGCCCCTATTGTGATTGCCCCTTCTCATGCTCTATATCTTCCTTTAGATTAGCTCTTCTCCTCCCCTTCTCCAAGCCTCTATTGTGTATGCATAAGCTTCTCTCTTCCCCTTCTTTCTTTGCAATGTCCTTCCCTTTTCCTCTTCATGTTTTTTCCTTAGCTAATATCCTCTTTTGTTTCATGGAAAAAAAAAATTTCCCATAAGGCTCTTCTAAGCCTACTACAAGTTACCTACCAAGTCTCCAAGTCTAGGTCACAAGTAGACTTTACTTTCTCCAAGTTCCAACATAACTTAACACGTTCCCTCTTCATGAGAAGCCAAACACTTGTTAGTTCATGCACAAGTAAGTCACTACAATAGGTAAACTTCTCAAAAAAACAATCATACCATGACCCATTGTCTATGATTGAAAAGGTCTAGGCCTAAATCCATTGGGGATCAAGGAAAAGAGAAGATAAATGGAAGAAAGCAACACTCAAACAAGAACTTTTGAATATACTATAGAACACAAGAAATAGATAAACCCAATAAGAAACTATATTACTCTTCTACACAACTACAATTAATCCCTTCAAGATGAATATACTATGCTTAAGGCGATAGCTTAGGAAAACTTTGTTTGAGATGATAGCTCAACACCACTCTTATAGTTCAAAAGAAAGTACAACAACAAGTACAAATGAAAAATTTTAGTCCTCACCTTTAGTAGTAGGTAAAGAGATATTCAAATTTGTCCCAAAAATGACCTCTTATAGGTGTGCCTTTCTAGGCTAAAGGCACCCATGAAGAAGTAGAGTCACTTGTCTTTTGCTTCAACCATGTTAATCACATCCATAGATCACTTGTATATTCATCCAAGCTTGTAACAATACCTCGAGTCTCTATTTATAACCATTTATAGTAGTTTGAGCATTTTTTTCATTGTTGCTTTTTGCCTTCCAAACTTTTGTTATTTCTTATGTTCATTTTTTCTATGTGTAGGTGCAACTTGTTTTGACCATAACTTTCATATATGAGCTTAGAATAAAATCATCATGGTACTCAAATCAAAGCAAACAGACCTGATTGATAAGCCAACATGAGTAGAATTGCAAAAAATCCCTTTAAAACAGTTGAAAATATTTTTTTGTAAACACATTATTTTTGTATATTTTTTGGCTTGAAAGACTTATACCACTCAAAATAAGTCTTGGCACACTGGTAATGGTCTCTTATAATTTAATTTTAGTCACTTAACATATCTAATATCCAAATTGGTACTTTCCACTGTATCATTTACTAACTTATTCTCTCGAATCACATAAATCACTAAGTAACTCATCCCCTACGCACACATTGAAATCATATAACATTGAAGAACATGTTTATTTTCAAATTTTAGACACGCAATGTCTTGACATCCACCCCCTTTAAACCTTCACATCCTTCACCATGTGCCACTTACTCTTCTATAGGTTTAAGGTCTACATCATCTTCCATAAGCTCTGAATCTTCCTTTTCTTCAACATCTTGCTTTGCCATGCCTAGATAACATCTCTATGAAACTCTTCTCTCTGCTAGTAAGGGAAACTCCTTACTGCCAATCTTCAATTCTCAAGAGATTCCTCTATAAATTTATGGCTAATCTTCCTTAGATCTCTTAGATTTGGCTATTTGGAAGCCAATTTAATTAACTCTTCACTCTCTAAAGGCACTGAAACTACAACAAGCTTCACTTTTTCATCCAATGTCTTGTATTTTGATTCTAGCTTCAACCCTATTTTTCCCATATGACTCTTCATGCATCATAAATTCATCAATGACTTGAAACATATTCAAAGAGTCTGCATGTATGATTGTAGACCCAATACTCTACTCTATTTTAACACAACTAAAATCTTTGCAACTATGTTTGCAAAAGATACCCCATCATATAATCTTGTAATCCTCTCATCATCTTGTGATAAAATCTACTCTTTTCTACCTTGCAAATGTATTGTCTAGAAGCTCTATTCATTTCTTTAATTCTTTTATGTTTCACAGAACTTGCTACTAAGAATCCTATAAAGCTCAAGGTAAAAGCATCTTTACATGCAACAATCACCGAGAGCTTTATCCTCTTAGTATTGCTATGGTCCCATATTACAGTACTACTGACTAAAAACCTAGCTCTCCCAAAAGTTTCTAGCATTAGGAGATAGTGGATAATCCCTTAATGTATCCCTGTTTCTTACATAATTGAAATAGATTGTCATAAACTATATAGCTCTTTTATTATCTTTGCTCTTGATTCTTACATAGATAGAACCATTGTCCAAAAATTTAGTCTCCATCCATGCTACATTAATAAATGGCCACCCTAAGATCACTGGGTATAATGAGGAATCTTGCACAAAGAAATGGTGATCATCCTATACATCTCCTATGATAATCTTCATGTTTGGATAGGCAACATATAGGTCTCCCGCAAAGTTGGTGGTTGCTTGCATCCTCCTTCCATGATCAATATTTATAGGACATCGTCCATTCTCATAAGTATTCCTCACCATGACATTTACCTTTGAACCATGGTCTATCAATGCAATGCATGGAGTTTCCAGCTCTCCAACCTTCACTATAGTCTCTATTGTAGCACAGGCCAAGTGGTTCCTAAAATAATGACTCTTGGATATCACCCTTGAAGCTAATCCATCCTCGATATAGTGCATAGGCCGTACATCTTTTGTGTTTTTATTGCATATCACACTCTTCTATGCAACATTGTTCACTTTAGCATTATCGATAGTAAGCTCTTTTGCTTCTTCATAAGTAGTCTCTACATCTATATCATTGTCACAAACCAATTGTATTCCTTATAAACCTGTTTCTTCTTCACTTTGTATCACAACATGAGTTGAATCGCCCACAAATTATCTTTTTTTAAATAATATCTATAATTTCTTCATGGAACTCTCTTTTTGCTATTCCAAGGATTTCACCCAATATAAACTCAACTTTACTACTTAGAATCCTCTCTTTCAAAACCTTTTTAAGATCTATGTAGGCCATCTCTATGTTAGAGAGTAGCTTGTATCTTGGTTGCTTCTTCTTCTTTTTTTGTTTCTTTTCTTTTTGTTTGAAAGATAGAGCCCGAATGGAAGCACACAAGTGGAAGCAAGAGCAAAGCAAGAGAGCTATGGTGGATGGAGCAAGAGAGCAAGAAAGAGAAACACCCTATGTGACAACTCCAACTTTCACAATGTGTGACCAACCTTCCCTTATTCAATAGTCACTAAAATAATAAAGAATAAAGCAACAATAATGGATGCCCACCACTAGTAGTGTACAATTGTGGTGTGTAAGGTAAATACAGAGCAAAGTAGGCATAGGTGCCTTTACCCCCAACAACCTCCCACTTAAAGGTGAATGTGCCTCTAATGAGGAGAGAATAAGAAAAAATAACAAAGTATAAATGTAAATAGAGTACAGTAGGATGAGGAATAGAGATCATCTCATCTTATGTCCATCACTTTCCTAAGGAAGACAAAACATTCTATTGAGAGACTTTTCGTGAGTAGATTTGTAGTTTTCTCATTAGTCTTGAGATCTTGAGTGACAAGCTCAATAGACTTGTCATATAACACCTCCCTAAATTAAGTGCTCATGCACCTCAATGTGATTTATCTTTGCATGGAAGACTGAATTCTTGGCCAACTAAATGGCACTCATAGAATCTGAATGTTTTGTAGAAGTAACAATAATACCAAGGTCTACCACTAGACGGCCTAACCATAGGATCTCCTTGCAAGCCTCAGTGGCTACAACATACTCTACCTTAGTAGTAGATAAGGTCATGCATTTCTGCACTCTAGACATCTAAGAAACAATACCTCTACCAAAAGTAAAGATATACCCAGAGATGGACTTTCTACTATCCGCATGTCCTTCATAATTGAAGTGAAGTCAGTATAACCCACAATTGTAGTGTACAAACCACCATAGCAAATGTTCATACATGTAGTGCCTTTTAGGTACCTCATGACATCTTGCATGGTATCCCAATGTCACCAGTTAGGTGTAGCAATATAGCATGCCATAACTGCCACTACAAGGCTATGTCAACGGGAGTGGCTATCATGACATATATCGAACTACCCACTACAAATGAATAAGGAATCTTGGCCATCTTGACCTTTTTCTCATCTAATTGGGGACAATCGGCTTGATTGACCTTCACATGGGAAGATAAAGGACATCCAATAGGCTTAACATCCTACATATGAAAGCGCTCAAGGACCTTCTATATGTGCTCCTTCTATAACAAGTAAAGAAGCCCCTTAGAGTGATCGCGCATGATGCGTATCCCAAGAATATGTGAGGCCTACCCCATGTCTTTCATCTCAAAGCTCTTCTTGGCTAAGTTTTCAAAGCATCCATCTCATCATGAGCCCTCTTAGCAATCAACATATCATCCACATAAATTATTAAGATAATAAGGTTGCCATCATAAGCCTTCTTCATATAGAGACACGGATCCATATCATAGCATGAGTAAAGGTTGAGACTGCATAAATGCATCAAACTTATGACCCTATTCCCTAGGTGTCTACTTAAGACCACAAACACTCTTTCTCAACTTACACACTAGGTGTTCCCTACCCTTTTCTTGAAAGCCCTTCAGATGCTACATATAAATCTCATCATGCAAGTTCCCATGTAAGAAAGACGTCTTAGCATCCATCTAATAGAGATCCAAATCTAATCGAGCAACCAAGGCCAATACCAAGTGTAGCATACTTATCTTGGCTACATGAGAAAAGAAATCATTAAATTAAAATCCATGCTTTTACTTAAAACCCTTAGCAACCAATCTAGCCTTGTATGCTGGCTTGGGGCATCCAAGGATACTCTTTAACTTGTACACCCACTTACATGGCAATGCATGTTTCCCACTATGCAAAGGAACCAAATCCCATGTATGGTTTTTTTATAGTGAATCAAACTCAGACTACATGGCCCTCTCCCAAGAGTGGCTATCACCTCTGCACATAGCCTCCTCATAACTAAGAGGCCTGGCAGAAGTTGTCACCATAACATAGTCCATGGAGGGTGCAAACCAATCATGCTGACGTCCATCTCTAGTAGACCATCTCAACACAAGCTATGAGGCCAATATATCTTGTCCAACATCATGATCATGGGCCATTAGAGCATCAACTACAGAGTGTCTAGCTAGTTCTACAGTAACATGAGGCTCCTCTTGAAAGATCACCCTATGTACCTCAACTACTTGCTCAGGCTGCTTATGAATTCTCTCCTCATGGAAAACAACATCATGGTTGCATATAATCTTTTGAGCTGGCAATAGCCATCTCACCTATATTTCCATAACCAAGAAAGATGCATTTCACTGACTTAGGATCTAGCTTACTACATTTTTCCTTGGGAACATGGCAAAAATCTTCACATTTAAAGACATGCAAATGAGTATATGATAGAGGTTTTTCGAATCAAACCTCCTCTGTGACCTGACAATCAATAGCAATGCATGGGGATCTATTTATCAAGTGTACAGTAGTAGTGATTGCCTCAATCCAAAAATGCTATGGTAAGCCTGCCTAGCTAAGCATACTATGGACTTTCTCATGAATCATCCTATTCATGCACCCTTCAATACCATTTTGGGGTGGGGTGTAATGGGCATTCAACTAATGCATAATACCATGCTCATCACAAAACTAATCAAATGCTTTAGAGACATATTCACCCCCATTATCTGACCTTACACATTTCAGTCTATACCCATACTGGTTTTCAACATGAGCAATCCAACCTGAAAGGTAGATAAGACATTCGATTTCTAATTATTAATAGGATATGCCCAGACCTTATGTGAATAATCATCAATGACTATGCCACCTAATGACTAACAAGGCATGAGACCACATACATCAGAATGAACAAGAGCCAAAGGTTCACCCATGCACGTAATATAGAACTTCTTATGAGAACTAGGTATCTACCTACCATAAAGACAATCATCACATGAATCAAAACATATACAGTCAAGGGACGGAAGATATTGCAAATGAGAAAGCATTTTTGTTCTTTTTAAAGACATGTGTCCAAGGCAATGATACCATAAAGAAACATGTGGTATGTTAGTCACAATATCAATAGACCTAGATACAAGCAATGGATAGAGGGTGTCAACCTTGGCACCTCAAGCAAAAATAAGATTCCCATGAGTAATCTTTTATGTAGAATCACCAAAAGGTGCATAATAGCCTACATCTTCTAACTATACATTGAAGGATTTTGGTCAAAGTTGATATATGACATGCATTATGTAGAGTAAAAGAGCTATCTGAAGGAAAATGTAGCTATCCCCAATGCCAATAATATCCAATTCCAAGTCATTTTCTATCTCAAGAATGTGACATGTTGTGATAGGATTGAAACCAATCCCTATGCGAGATAACATGAAAGGAAGTCCCCCAAATCAAGCAACCACAACTCTGAGAATCTTATGGAATTGTGGCCAAATATGACCCTACTTCCCACAATAATGACATGTAAGAGAGGCTTTACGACATGGGACTTACTAGGAGATTGTATGTGAGACTAAGACCTCTGTGAGTCTCTTCCATGATGGTCATTATCACTCTTACTATCATGTCTGCCCTTAACAATCAATGCATGAGAATTATGGGATTTATCCACATTCTTTCTATTTATCTTCTCTATGACTAAGGCACCCTCAACATCCTAAAGTTTCAAACCATTCTTAAGCATATTAGCACATATGGCAGTACGAAAAGTATCCCATGACTTGGAAAGTGTCACAAGCAAGAACAAGGGAGGAAGATTATCCTTGAACTCAATGCCGTGCAAAGTCAACTAGATAAAAATAGAATGAAATTCATTCAAATGCACAAACACACTAGCCCCTTCCATCATACAAAGGTCCATAAGCTGTTTTAACCAATATATCAATGAAGCAGGACTTTGCTTGTCATAAAGATTGCATATCTTTTCCCATAACTACCCATCATTATTCTTGGATGCCATAACATTGAAATAAATCTATTTTGGTAATGACAATATAAGAATGGATTTACATAGCTTATCCAATTCATCCAAGTATCCTAATCAATGTCTTGTGGCTTTACACACTTGATTTTCAAATATCTAACCTACTTCTTTTGAACTAATATGCCATATTTGCATCCTCTAATAGGTAAAATTAGTGTCATCAAGCTTTTCAATATTGAAAATAGCACTATCATTTGAAGAACCAATCATAATGATAGGATACCAATGCAAAATCCAAGATAATGGACTATTGTAAACGATTGCAAATTAGCCTACCAAAACTCAACCAAAACAAGGGAAAAATAAGAGAAAATATCCAAGTATAGAGTTATTCACCAACTGCAAGCAATAAACTACCAAAGTACAATGTCTGTTCTCCAAGAGAATGCTAAAAGCTGTAATTATAGCAATGCTCAAATAAAGAAAATACTATATGTCAATTCCACTATGGGAAATAGCCAAGAAAGCAAGCTTCCATTGCCAAGGATATCTGAGTAGCAACTGGGATTGCAACTAGTAGTGACTAAGCATAGACCATTGATACCAAAGACTATTACAAACTCAAAGTGTTAATAAACTATACATCCCATAAGAATATACATAATTGATAAATTGCTACCAAATATAAGTGCCAGTATCCAAAGCATAAGGAATGAAATCATCCCACAAGCAAAGGTAACTACATCCAATAGTATACAAGAGAACATATACATGAACCAAGAGGTTCATTGTCTCAAAGAATCAAGCTTTGCCAAGTAACTACAAGTGTCTCACATTGGAACTGAATCTAAAATGCAAAGTGAGCAAGCAAATCTCCAAACATATACATCAAAGCATCTAGGAAGGCCAAGCACATCACAAATACATTTGGGAGTATAAGTTTCCAATGAAGCTTCAATACCCATAAGTGAATAAACATGGAAGCTCAAAGTAACTAATAAAAGCCCAAATACATAAAATGTGGCTCAAATCCAAGTGCCAAATTATATCATAACCATATCCGAGCTCATACATCAACGGTAGACATCATCATAGACATGTACCAAACCTGAAATACCATGTAGGCATAATAGGCATTCAAACCATGAAGCTCGCTGTTGTATGCTTAATGTCAAAACTATTATGATAGCAATAAACTTTTGCAAAACTAAGCTAATCAAGATCTATACAATCCAAATAGCATCCCAAATCATAACCGTACCATTCAAACACCAAAATAGCATCCCCAAAGCATCAAACATGGATTATGGAATTTATTGCTTATTGTCCAAACCAGAATAGTTTTGTTCTATATAAAATAGAGAACCAAAAACTACATATCAACTCTATGAGTGCTCAAATCTATAGCGCTCATAGTGCTCTTTTTTTGTAGCTATAGAATTCCTGAATCCGATATTGTATGTAAAAGTTACGACCAAAATATGAAAGTGTTGTCAAGCTACTAGAACTATCCAAGACTTCTGCAACATGCCTTTTATCCACTCAAAATGGATAAAATGGCTGCTTCTCAGCTCAATAAGCACTTAACAAGGCTTAGTTAAGCATTGAGAAGCTCTTTGACAAGCTAGGAACAAGTTGGAACAAGGTAGGAGAAGGGAAGACTCAATGCATACCTCAAGAGGAAGAAACAATGGCTACCATGAAACCTTGAGCTAAAGCTTTGGATCTGAGATGAAGCAAATGATGAAGAATCTCCTCGAATGACTACTTTGATATCAGTTGAGAGGTAGAGCTCAAGTGGAAGCACACAAGTGAAAGCAATAGTAAAGCAAGAGCTATGGTGGATGGAGCAAGAGAGAGAGATACCACATGTGGAAACTCCAATAGTTACAATGTGTGACCAACCTTCCCTTATTCAATAGCCATTGAAAGAATAAAGAATAAAGTGACACTGATGGAAACACACCACCTGTAGTGTACATATATACAATTATCGGTGTATAAAGTAAATACATGGAAGTGTAGGCACATGCACATTTACCCCCAATACTACTCTTTCTTCTTCTATACATCTTCCATGTTTTGCTCTGGAAGGATTGGGTCTAGCAAGAGATGTAGACTGCTCGAGCTCTATCCTACCACCCCCTCTAATAAACTTCTTTGAGGTCCCTAAGTTCCCATCATCTCTTTTTCTTGTATCCTCCACTACTACATCTATGTTCTGTTGCTTTAGCAAATAAGCATAGATAGACTATGAATCCATGGGGGAATCCCACCCAGTCTTCTCTCTTACACTTTGACATGTATCATTTAGCTTTGTCTTTGGCATTTTACCCTTATCTGCAGTTTGCATGGCATGAGTCCATAACTTTTCTTTCTTACCTGCACCGAAAACTAGAGATCTCTCTATTTAAAGATAGGTAGTAACGTCTATGGTTGCATATGCATTTCCCATTGTAAGATCTATAAGAATATTATACATACCTCCTTTCCTAATGTTTATAGAAAGGGACATACTAGTTTCATTTGCATGAATCTTCCCATCCTTCCAAAAATTCAAATTATTTCTAAAAACGTCTCTATATGACTTGTTGTCTCTGCGGTCATGCTTTGTACTATCAGATCATATGCAACGATAGATAAAATCTTTCCTAGGCAGGGTTTTCAAAGTAGAAGCTTTCCCCAAATCTTCAAGCTTAGTAAGCTTGATCTATAAATCCCACATATTTTTTATAAATTCATCATCCATGGCACTATCTTTTGAATAATCTATGGAAGGTATATGAGGTAACTACCTAATCACTAGCTCTAACACTTGTGAACTGACTAGCCTAGGCATGGCTAACAACTCTATTCTTCTTTGTCTCTTCACTAGTTTAGATACAACATCCTACACATCTTTCCATTCATTCTTTATGCCCTGGTTTGTAGCATCATCCTCTAACAAGTTCTCTAGCTCTAGCTACAGTGGACGATCCACAACCTATAAAAATAAAAGAACTCTCTATAAGCAAAGTTAATTTATCTAAGTTGTCAAATTGATCAAACTTCATCTCAAAATCTCTTCGTAGCTCTAGGACCCAATGTAGGAAAGTCCGTTTGGTTACTTTATGTGCATCCTATATGAAATACTCTTGTTGTAAGGTTCTCTTGAAACCAACCCATGTATTTCCATAATATAAGTAGATGGACTCAATGCGGCTTCGAATTTGATTAAAAAATAATATTCGTAAAATATCTTGGCATATCACCTGCCAGTACACTTGCCAACTCAAGCTTCTCCACATAGAAGTAAAGAAACTTGGAAATATTTCTACCATTAAACTTCTTTATCTCTCTGTGATCATTTCTTGTAGAGCCCTGATAATAGCCTCTTCATGTTTAATCAACTCATAAGTCCTCATCAAATCTCTAATATCTTTTGTCCTTACAATAAGTTCATCTTTAGCTAGTTCCTCCATCTTGTAGACTTTGAGGTAGGCCTTTCACATCACGTTCACCACATCTTAGGGGTTGGAAAGATGTAGGCCTAAATATAATGGGGATCAAGGAAAATAGAAGATAGATGGAAGAAAGAAATACTAGTACAAAAGTTTTTAAATATAATATAGAACCCAAGAAACATATAAACCCAATAAGAAACGGTATTGCTCTTTTACACAACTATAATAAATCCCTTCAAGTTGAATATGCTGTGCGTAAGACGATAGCTTAGGCAAACTCTGTTTGAGATGATAGCTTTGCACCACTCTTACAACCTGAAAGAAATTACAACAACAAGTATAAAAGTAAACTTGCAGTCCTCTCCTATAGCAATAGGTAAAGAAATCTTCAGATTTGTCCCAAAAATAATATCTTATAGGCAGGTCTTTCTAGAAAAACTTTTAGTCCTCGAGCCCTACAGAGTAGGTAAAGAAATATTCATATTTATCCCAAAAATAACCCATTATAGGCAAGTCTTTCTAGGTTAAAGGAACCCCTAAAGAGGTAGAGTCACTTGTCTTGTACTTTAGTCCTATTAATCACAACAGTAGATCACTTGTCTTTTACTTTAGTCCTATTAATCACAGCAATAGAACATTTGCTTATTTTCCTAGGTTTGTAATAACAATGCCTTAGATCTATATGTATAACCATTTATAGCAGTTCAAGCCTGCTTTACACAATTTCTTTTCATGCCTTTTGCCTTCCAAACTCTTGATGTTTGCTTTAGTGCTTTTCCTGTATTCATTTTTTCTATGCCTGGTTGTAACTTTTTTTTACCATAACTTTAGCATACAAACTTATAATAAGGTCATCAAGTACTCCAATTGAAGTGAACATACCTGATTGATAAGCCAACATGAGCAAAATCGCAAAAATCCTTTAAAATAACAAAAATTGCTTTTTTGTGTAAAAATATCACTTTTTGATCTTTTTAATCTTGGAAGGCTTGTACCACTCAAAATAAGTTCTAACACACAAGTAGTGGTCTCTAATAATTTAATTTTGGTCACTTACATAGTCTGGATATGAACTAGTACTTTACACTATGTCATTCACTAAATTACTCTTGACAAGTCACATAAATCACTGAATAAGTCATCCCTTATGTGCACACTAAAATCATGTAACATTGAAGAGCTTGTTTGTTTTCACACTTTAGACTTGCAGTGTCTCAACACCATATGCATACCATTGAAGTCTTTCAAGTACGACCTTTTTAAATGCTTTTATATACTAGGCATAGAATTGTACAACAACGTTGTTGTCCACACTCTTAAAGAATGCATGTAACTTCTAATAAATTGTGTTGGAGCAATTCCACCTACTATTGAAGAGTAATTTGTAATAGGGGAGAGCACCCATTGTTGACATTGGGTTCCATGGCTTTAAATTTTGGAGACAAACTTTGTTAGAAAGCCTTCTACAAATTATGGAAATTTGTTGCAATAGCAGCTAACTAATAAAATTTGGGAATTTAAATCCCATTGTATTGAAGAAGAACATCACTTTGCACATAGAGATATGCTTAAGTCTTCACGTGTGTGACTAGTTGGTTGTCCTCTTGAAAGGAAACTCGAAGCAAGACTTATAGTTTCAACCTTAGAGGTTGAAATAGTAGTTATAATAATGGCCCTTTCACACAATTATCGAATTCTATGTGTTGTATATTGAAGAGAAGAAATAGAAGCCTTAGAAGGTAATAGTTGAGCCTTTAAAGGCTTAATTTAGAGTCCCCCCCAACTCCCTTTTGTATGGACAAAGGCTACATCCACTATAGTGGATGTGGCTTGCGCTACCATCGCCTAAGAAGGGGTTGGGAGAGCTTAGAGGGTTGAGCTACCCCCGACTCCTAATTGGTTACAAATGATGATGACTAGGGGGGCTCAATTAATAACCCCCCTCCCTTCAATTGAATAGATGGTGCTTTAGCTAATGCAATTCATGGGACCATTACACATTAATCTACTGAGACAACAGAAAAGAAAATGGTGGGCTAATTGCTACCTTGAAAACATGCACTGTGATTATGATGCCCTGCATTCATATTCATAATAGGTGGAAGCGATAGGACATCTAACGGGCCAACATATAGTAATACAAAAGCTTTTGTAAAGTTGATTATAATAGTGAGATTAATTTAGCTTTCCCACTTTGTATTGTATCTCTACACACTAGGAAGAATAACACCTCAAGACTTATGAAGGTCGTGCAGACTCTTGGCCTTAGGAAGAGGGATGGCATGCCCAAGTAATGCATAAAGAGAGAGAGAGAGAGAGAGAGAGAGAGAGAGAGAGAGAGAGAGAGAGAGAGAGAGAGAGAGAGAGAGAGAGAGAGAGAGAGAGAGAGAGAGAGAGAGAGAGAGAGAGCTTTCCCACTTTGTCTTGTATCTCTACACACTAGGAAGGATAACACCTCAAGACTTATGAAGGTCGTGCGGACTCTTGGCCTTAGGAAGAGGGATGGCAAGTCCAAGTAATGGAGAGAGAGAGAGAGAGAGAGAGAGAGAGAGAGAGAGAGAGAGAGAGAGAGAGAGAGAGAGAGAGAGATGGTTTTAGCCAATGTGAATAATAACTCTGTTGAGTAGTCAAAAGGAAGGTATTTGATGATGAGGATGTTGAAGACCTCTCAAGCATGTAGAGAAACCCAAACACACCTCTTCTTGAGACCAATACTATTGAAATTGATTCTTAAACCACAAATTGATAATGCGAATTGCACAAATTAAAATCACAAAAGCATAGAGAGAAATGCAAAAAGTGAGGCATGACATTGATTGAGTGCAATCTCCCCCTATGTATTGAGAAGGCTCTCCCCGATGTATATATTTATTGATATTATTAATCTTATAGCCCAAATAGGGTATTACATCCATGCTTTGTGATCTTTCCATGAACAACTCCTCTTTTTCTAACATCTAAGTAATATCTAATATTCTAAGGATTATCTTTGAGCTAAATTAAATAATCATGCCTAACCTTAGGACTAGACATATACAAGAATATAAAAATGTCTTGCGCATTAAGCACTCAAATAATACATCTCAAAGAATACTAGGATGATTATTTGCTACCTTATCATTATTTCCTCCAATTCTCTAATCTAATCATTTGACTACAATAAACATAAAACACATTAATTCTCTGATTATCCACCTATCACAAATGCAACTAGTGATATATGTTCACACATGTGACAAGTCACAATTGTGTGGCAAATGACCATAAATAAAATTATACTAACAAAATTACTTATTTAATCAAATAAATTAATAATCATAATATGCATCTATAGCAAACCTTCAAATTTCAATTAGGATACTTCTTTGTAAATTTTCATTATAATGTGAGAATTTATTAATATTGTTAATGTGATTAAAATATATACAACCATGATTTGCTACTTTTTAGAGCTAATGCTTTGATACTATAAAGGGGAACTATTGTGACTTCTTAAGTTTTCGATATACGAATTAGTTAATGCTAAATGTTTTCCTAGAAACAAAAAGGCTCTTAAGATTTCTTTTTGTGCCTGTAGCCACAATCCCTTAGGAGAGTGTTCTATTTGTATCTACCCAAAAGTTTATCATTCCTTATCTTCCATATTCACTCCATTATGATAGCTCCTCTCTTAGAAAGTCTAAAGTGTCAAAGCATCTTCATTTTAGGCTACCTTGATCCCCCAAAAGCAATAGCTATCAGTTAAGGTTATCCTTGAATCTACCTTTTTGGACCCACCCTTGGGCAACTCTTCAAATAGACTTTAGATATTTACATTGCTATAAAAGTTGGCATGTATTCTCTTCCTCTCTCTTACAAACAATATAAACTACATGGACTTCCCTAGCATATGGCTGTCTCACATTAAGTTCATATGCTTGATGAATTTGATACAATGTCATCACTGACACCTCCTTTTTACCCCATATGTCCCACCATCTCATTATTGCTTTGTTCACCAATCTCCTCACCATCCTTATGTCATATTGTAATAATCTGAATGGAGGGTCGAAGGTATACTTGGTCCATAAGACATACATTCATGAGAATTCCCATGCCTGTCTTGGGTGCCTATCTAGTTTGAATTCTCTTATACTTCTTGCCATGACAATATTATTTGTGCCACTTGAAATTTTGCTATTCAGATCTCTTGCTTAAAGCATAGGACATCCATTGAGCTTGTTTCTCCCCAAGGCTCCTCTTTTCATTTTGAATTTCACCAACTAGCCCTTAATGAGCATCATCCACGATTAAATTTAGTACACGCGCCTTAAAAGGGAAAATAGGAGCATCCATAAGTTCTACCTAAGCTAAGATATGCCTAGCCCATCTTTATCCTTCCTCATAATGATGAGCATTCATATGATAGCCTTCCAACATCTAATATTCCCCTCTTTCTACGTGAAAGAACTTAGCTCTCTTTCTATCATTTTCCAAACTACCACATTGAATCTAAGCACCATTGACAAGTAGACTAGAGTGGACACTAAGAACATCTTCATGACCACTAATCACCCTAGGAGGTTTAGATTAACATTGCTCCACTTTCTAACCTTCTCTAAAAGCTTCTCTTCTAGGAAAAGTAGCCCTTTGCTTCATAGTGATGCCTATGACTAAAGGGCATCCTAAGTATCTAAATGCCTATCGAGGCCCAATTAACTTAGATCCAAATTGAACCAACCATGGTTTAGGGTCTTTCAACTTAGGTAGACCATTTTGTCTTGTAATTTTTTACCATTTAGTCTAAATTCATAGAGAATTAATTATATAATTCTAGTAGATTCTCCACTTAGCTCTCATCTACTAGAACAATATTTGAATTATCATTTGTGAATAATTGGGAAGCAAGATACACTCTTGATTAAAAAGTGACCCTTTCATTGTGCGCCTTGATGCAATTTCTTATCTACATTTCTTAGTAAAGGGTTAGTGATTTAATGCAAAGAGCGAAGGAGTGAGAAAGGAGCAAGTGGGCAACCTTGCCTTACAGACTTTTGTAAATAGAAAGGCTTTGAACACAAACCATTGACATATATAACTACATTAGAGTTAGAAAAATGTGTTTGATTCATCTTTACTAAACATTCCCTTAATCCAATTACTTTCATTACCTTTGTGATGAAGTGCCACCTAATGCAATTGTATGCTTTCATTACCTCTATGATGAAATGCCACCTAATGCAATTGTAGGCTTTATCAAATTCTAGGTTTATGAGAACAAAATCTAATTGTAGAGTCAAAGCGTGATCCGTGTAAAAAGATTAAATTCAAAATGGCATCCTATCTCTTCTTTCCTCAAAAGAAGCCATCTTGTTGTGGGTGAATTAACTTTTCCAACAAGAATTTAATCCAATTGGCCATTGCCTTAACCATGATTTTGTATGCTACATTTAACATCATCAGTGGTCTCCATTGAGACATTCTTAGCCTATTTAGTGACTTTGAGATGAGGTTGATTAACCCCCTATTTAGTTCTTCATGAAACAAGCCATCAACTCATATCTCATTGAGTAAACTACAAAGGTCTTGGGTACATACCTCCCACAACTCTTGAAAGACTTCATTCAACAAGCCATCTATACTAGGTGATTTCTCTTTCTTCATTTTCCCTACCACAAATTGTAGCTCTTCAACTCAAAATTGTCTCTCTTGCAAGATGTCTTTCTTCTTTCACCATTGCTTTTTTAAAACCTCAAGAAATGCAACTAGCTTTCCTCCATAATCTTGGGGGGTTGGAGGTTTGGTGCCAACTATAATTGATAGTTGGCCCAATAATCCTTCATTATACTCCACATATGAGAGCAAAATACTTTCCTTGCTTTCAATTCTTGTTATGAGCTCCCTTTTATGTTTCATCTCAAGAGAGTTGAAGAAGAAGCTCATGGATTCATTGCCAACCATCATCCATTTTCCCTTTAGATGCACTTTGAAACCTTCAACCTTATACCTCTCTTAATTGTCAATGAAATACTAACAAAACCAAAGCATCTACACATCTAAACAATTAAGTTCCATCTTCCTTGGATTTCTATCACAATTTTTACCATGCTTCTTTGCAATTTTAGTTATTGCTACAACACATTTATTCCACTTCTCCATTAGATTATTGATTCTAATGTAAATTTAGTGTAAATTGTAATCCATTCCACCTTTAGTTGATTCGCAAAAGGCTCACTTGCCAAAATGGAGACATTAAAAACAAAAGGGAGGAGGCATGTTGTATACAATGTCACAATACAAAATCTAAAAATGGGTGTGTGATCTAATGCAATAGTCTTGGAGTCATGATAAATCTGCATTTCTTTTAGATCTATCATCCCCCATGATTTGAGATAGATGCAATCTAATTTGGCCACTCTCAAAGTGTCACCAATGTGCCTATTATGCTAGGAAAAGAGGGATGTAGATCCATGGTTAAAGATTAAAGTTGGATCTATAAACTCCCATGACCTTACGAGTCAATGTGATCTACTCCCCTTGCATAATTATGCTGTTATTCTCCATTGTAGCATTCAACTCTACCCATAATCGTGCTCTCTTTGCAAGAGCATTTGGTCCATACGTAAAGAAAACACAAAATTTGACCTTGCCTATAATGACCTAAACCTTTCATTGATCAAAATCATTGCACCCCTTCTTCCTTGCCCACTGTTAATTAGCAAATATCTTGTAAATGTTGAAGGCTTGTTGGGGTAAAAGGCCCTTGGGCCTGCTCGTGTACACTGGCTGCCCATATTCTTTATTCATATATAATATGATAGTGTAATAAGGCTGTCAGTTTAGTTGGACAGTACCTATATTGTGTGTGCTATTCTCTCCCGCATCTTCCTCTTCTCCTTTTCCATTGCCATTGCATCCCCTTCAACTTGTATTAGAGCTTTGGATCAAAGCTTGATCGTGGAGCTTGGCCCAGCATTACTTCAACCCATATTGAAGACCTAGAGCTTGGAGCTTCAATGCCAGCCATGGCTTCTTCCCCCTGAGGTAAGATTTCATCTCCTGCCTCTCCCCGGCCCTCATAGGCTCTTTGAAGGTGTTCCTTGGCTTCATTGGGCACCTTGTATACCCCCATTTGCCCCCTTATACTCAGCACTCGGGCATCCGCAACCTAATTTAGGCAAGGTAAAAGTCTAACTTGGGGTTTTGGCATGCTCCGGACGCAATGCCAATGTTAGATATGTCAAATTTTGATCACAAATTTTTCTGCAATAGATCTGAGTTGATTTACAATAAGAAAATGTCATGCTCTTAGCTTATGTAATGTTCCCGAGGCTTGGTATTTGATGCCCAGATACTTTGGGGATGTTTGCCCAAAGTTTTGAGATGCGTTGGGACTTGGTTTGAGCTTCCATAGCTCGATTTATGCAATGATTTACTACTATACATTGTTTGGGCAGCAAGGTTTTATCAGGGACGACTTATGCATAATGCTCTTTGTTGACATTTAGGTGTCTTGTTGGATGCATTAATGCTTGGTCATCATGGTTTATGCCCGGATATGGTATTTGAGAGCTATTGAGCTTATGTAATGTTCCCGAGGCTTGGTATTTTATGCCCAGATACTTTGGGGATGTTTGCCCAAAGTTTTGAGATGCTTTGGGACTTGGTTTGAGCTTCCATAGCTCGATTTATGCAATGATTTATTGCTATACATTGTTTGGGCAGCAAGGTTTTATCAGGGACGACTTATGTATAATGCTCTTTGTTGACATTTAGGTGTCTTGTTGGATGCATTAATGCTTGGTCATCATGGTTTATGCCCGGATATGCTATTTGAGAGCTATTGAGCCTTGATTTGGATGCGAAAACTTTGTTGTTGGTTGGGAATTATGCTACCTTGGTTGACAGGTTATTTTACCTCCAATTTGTTATGCCTATGGTCTACGGGTGCTCCCGACTACTTGGGATGATATGTTGATGTATTTGGATGATGCCACTTTGATGTTTATGCTCCCAGATACTTCTTGAGCAAAGAGTAGAGCTCAATTCTTGGTTCACTGTCATTTTCTTTGCAGCTAGCATTTCGCTCGACAAGGTTTATGCCCCGTGCTACCCATTATGGGACTGATATTTGATGTGGATGCTTTTGGGTTCGACTGCAGTATGGCAGATGTTTGGGCTTGAATCGACTTGCATTTGAGAATTTTGTGAAGCAGTTTGCATTTGGTTGGCTTATCACTTATGCAGCTTGGATGCTATTTGGCCCTTAATGCCCGATTATGGATCTTGGATTTACTTGGATGTAGATACATGTTTGAGCAGTGCTTGCTCCATTGTCTTGGCAGTTGGTTGTTGAGCTGTCATTGCTCATTGATGCTTGGTTCTTTGCGGGTTACTCCTTCATCAGTGGAGTGTTTGACCTAACTTGTGTGTGGAGAAGCTTTGAGTCTCATGTGCACATTCTTCAACTTTCATTTCCTCTAGAAGGGCCATGTCATGCCAAAGTCCCTTGACTTGTGCATGAACAAACATGAGTCAAAGCATCTTGCCCACATGTAATATAACTAGGTTTGGACCCCACTTGTGCCGTTGGAGGGACATATTCTTTGGAGAGAGAGAGAGAGAGAGAGAGAGAGAGAGAGAGAGAGAGAGAGAGAGAGAGAGAGAGAGAGAGAGAGAGAGAGAGAGAGAGAGAGAGAGAGAGAGAGAGAGAGAGAGAGAGAGAACCCGTGTTGCCATTAAACCTCTTTAGAGAGAAAAGAGATGAGAGAGAGAGCACGATTTTTACCAATAGATGATTGGGGCAAGCCCAAGGATACGAACACATGTTAAGATTAATGGTCACACCAAAAAGAGCTTAGCGCAAAAAGCACATGAAATATCATCATCTTTTGAGATTGATCCTCTTGGATTGGCTTCTCCATGCACAATGTCTAACAGTAGCTAGCAACAATGCTAAATGACTATTCGCTAACACTACATTGATCCTATTAGCCCCTCGCCTAACAAGGTGAGTGGGGTTTAGAGTTAACCCCCTCAACTTGGCACTCTATGGTGCGATAAAATGCGAGTGTTAATGGAGCTCCACTCCCCCACTCACATAGGGTGTGACACGGCCCTAAAATGCTTGCCATGCCAAAAAGATAAATGCTGATAGATGATAAAAGACAAGGCACAGTTCTAACGGTCTGGTCAAGGGTCCCAAGCCGGCAGGGGGAGACAAAAGGCGTGCTATGTGTGAACGGGCTCTTATTTGAATAAAAGACAGCTCTTCCCCTCTCTCTAGTTATTATTATTTCACTTCTCCCTTCTCTTCTCTTTCAATCACGCAATAGTAGCATATATAGGCGACTCGCGAGGGCGCTTTCTCTCTCTCTCTCTCTCTGTCTCGCAGCTGCACCAGACCTTCACATTTCAATCAGAAGTCTTCTTCAGATTTCAATCAGAAGGCTTCTTCCTGACTTGTTTCCTCGCCCCCGAGTTTCTTACGGAGATGCCGGCACATCAGGTATTCCTTCTCTTTACAAAACAACAATCATCATTGATTGCCGTAAATCAACAATGTAGAATGCCTTCTTTCTTTCTCCTTAGGATTCTTCGTTTTTTCTTTCCGTTTGCTCCCGCGTCAGTCCCGAACCACGGCCTTCCATCGCTCGGAAGGCTTTCTTTCCTGTTGACAGACGCTTCTAGGAGGCTTCCTATCACAAAAGCACCCCAGCGCGAGTTGCCATGAAGGCCGCCCGGAGCTTGTACCAGAGCTTGCCAATGTCACCACCGGATTATGCCGATTGGTCGCAGCATTGTAGTGTCAGTGGCCCGGTGAATGTTGGCACATCAGATCTTTCACGGAAAAGCAGTACCATCAAGATGCTCGACCTGTATGGCTTTGTTGTCGAGGTCACAGGGGAGGATGGTGAAGTTTTGAATAATGTCAAAGAAAGGGTTAAAGAACAGGACAAGGTTTGGTGGACTTATGAAGCAACCAAAGGAGCTGCATGGTATCTGCAACCGGAAATATCATCACTGTCACATTCAAAACTAGTCCCATCCTTATCCATTACCAACGTAACCAATGCCATTCTGCTGAAAAAGCTCATCAGGAAGGGCATTCCGCCTAATCTTAGAGCTAAGGTCTGGATGCATGTGTCAGGGGCTGCTAAAAAGCGATCCACTGTACCTGACAGCTACTTCACAGATCTGTGCCTGGCATCCAATGGCAGAAATACTCCTGCTACCCGACAGATTGACCATGTAAGGGCTCTAGTCGTGCTTATGCTTTAGATCCACAGGTTTGCTCAACATCGTAGCTTCAGTTTAGGATGTCAAACACAAATATGGTTACAAGTTATTATTTTATGTGTTGTAAAAAGCAGTCTGTTGTTGCTTTCAGGTTTAAGATTGAATGTTTGCTGGATGCATTGGCACACTTGTTTTGTAGGATCTGGCACGGACCTTCCCTAATCATCCATGGTTAGATTCTCCTGAAGGTCAAGCAGCACTTCGCAGAGTGCTTGTTGTATATTCCTTTCGTGATTCCCATGTTGGATACTGCCAAGTATGTTTTGCCTGTCTTTCCAAACTACCTTAATGTGGTGATCTTGAACATTCTTTTCCTTATACCATTGTAAAGTCCACTCAGGATTTTCCCTGCAGGGCATGAACTATGTGGCTGGGCTTTTACTGCTGGTTATGAAGACGGAAGAAGAGGCATTTTGGATGTTGGCTGTGCTCCTGGAGAATGTCCTTTTCCAGGATTGCTACACAAATGATCTTTCTGGGTCTCATGTTGAGCAGAGGGTTTTTAAGGACCTGCTTATCAAAAAGAGCCCGCGGTATCATGAAATGGTGCTGATAATTTCCAAGCTTTTGGAGGCCTGAATTTTGTTAATAATTCCAATATTATGCTTTGTAGGTTGGCAGCTCATTTAGAGATGATTGGCTTCGATGTTTCCATTGTGATTACTGAATGGTTTCTCTGCCTTTTTGCAAAGAGTTTACCCTCAGAGGTGAAACATCATTGCAGTTGTTATGGTATTGCAAAGTTTTATTTAGTGTATGCCTCAATTCAGCATCACACATAGCAATGCCCTCTTCATCTCTGATACTGATAAAGTTTGATACTTGGCTGTAGACCACACTGCGAGTGTGGGATGTTCTTTTTAACGAGGGTGCTAAAGTGCTTTTCAGAGTTGCCCTTGCATTTTTCAAGGTGTGGTAACTTGTCTTGTTCCATGAGTTGCAGGTTTTATCTTCAGCTAGAACTATTTTTTAAATTTTGAATACTGTCCCTGTATTCCAATTCCCATTCTGTCAGTTGTTATCAAGTGTCAATTCTCGCTATTTGTGTGCCCGTTGTGCTAGTGGCCATTCTTGTCAATTGTGTTCAATCTGTGAAGTGTCAATGCTTGTGTCTCAAATTCCCATTCTTTTACTTGATATGAAGTATTGATTTCCTGCTAATCGCACTTGACCTGTGTAATAGATCAAAGAAGAGGAATTGTTGATGACTCAGTCGCTTTGTGAAGTTATCAAGATTTTTCAGGAGGCAACAAAACATTCCTTTGATCCTGATGCTCTCTTAAAGGTACTTATATGGGCTTCTAGAACCATGGTTATATCTTTGTTTGGCATGTTCATACTTGCACTCACTGTTGAGCAGAGCGAGCAAAGTCTTCTACTCTGCTCTTTTTTTGGCACATGTAACCTTGCTTTCGTTCTGAGATATGAATGCCAAAGCATGTATGCTGGCTGTTTCTGGACTGTTGTTGTTTCTAGCTAGTAGTTACCATCTTTGACTTACCCTTTTTTTGTAACATGATTTGGTATGGTTCCACAATGGCAGGTGGCTTTTGAGAAACTTGGATCTATGACTACACATACAATCGCCAAACACCGATCAAAGCAACAACTGGCTGTTATGGAAGAGCTGGAACAGCGGGTCAGAAGGTTGAATACTCCATCTTCACAATGATCAATCAATCATTGAGAAGATTCTAATTCCTATTCAAGATGATTCAAAAATCATCAAGATGGCTACAGCTCCTCCGAGCCAATTTCAAGTGCATTTTCTGCAAAGAATTTACATTTGTACAAAAGCAGAAATGATGCCTGGATTTGGTTTGTATAGATCAATCCACGCTGCAATAATTTTAATGCAGTTGTTGAAACCTTTTATCATGCCCAACTGGTTTGGGTTCTTTCCAATGGGTTCTTGTAACCCTGTAAAGTTTGTCAATGTGAAAGATGAAATTACTTGTGTTATGGTTCCCCACTCTTATTCAGGATTAACATTCCTTGATGGATGCTGAAAGGGTTTGATTCTTTGTTTCATGTTCTGGACTCAATGAGAGTCTCTACTGGTTAGGCTCTTGTATATTTGATGGAATGGATAATTTGCCAAGGAAAGGCTTGCATTTGGAAGCAAGGAATGAATTACAAGATATTGTAAAGAAGGTTGGTAAAAGGTTCAGACTGAATTTACACTGTAGTATAATGGCTAGGCAAAGAAAGGTAAGTGCTGGCATGGATGTTAAGGAGCCGAATTGCTCTGATCGAATCTTTTTGAAGGTTTGTTCAGGCTGAACTTACGGTCGGTTGCAATGGCTAGGTGACAGAAAGGGTCTCTCTCTCTCTCTCTCTCTCTCTCTCTCTCTCTCTCATGTTGCAGAGAGGAAGATAATAGAAGGGGGGAAGGGTAAAGGAGGATGCAACAGGTTTCGATGAATCGAATCTTTTTGAAGGTTTGTTCAGGCTGAACTTACGGTCGGTTGCAATGGCTAGGTGACAGAAAGGGTCTCTCTCTCTCTCTCTCTCTCTCTCTCTCTCTCTCTCTCTCTCTCGTTGCAGAGAGGAAGATAATAGAAGGGGGGAAGGGTAAAGGAGGATGCAACAGGTTTCGATGAATTGTCTAGGACGACTGGGTGGACATTATAACCCCATAATATTTAAATGTTCTAAGGTTGATATCAAAATTGTTCATTTGATGTGATAGAGTTGCATGCTATCAGTTTTTTTCGTTGTTTTCCATTAATAGATCAATGACGGAAAGGAAAAAGGGGTGCAATGATTTTGATCTTTGAAAGGTCGAGGTCAAATGAGTACTGCAGGTGAGGAGCTTTGTTATAGTAATTGAAAAGTAAGACAAGTAGATTACTCATGGATGATATGATGTGGAGATTATGGAACCATGCTCAAGACCACTTATTAACTACTCATGGATGATATGATGTGGAGATTATGGAACCATGCTCAGACCACCTATTAACTATCGTTGGCGCACTAAACCTCCAACATCCCAAGCTTATGGAGGAAAGCTAGTTGCATTTCTTGAGGTAGAAAAACCAATGGTGATGAAAGGGTAAATCCATTTTTAGTTTAAGACCTACAATTTGTCGCAGGGAAAATAAAAAAAAGAGAAATCGGAAATCACCCACTATAGATGGCTTGTCAATTGAAGTCTTTTAGGAGCTATGGGAGGTATGTGCCCAAGACCATCATAGTTTGCTCAATAACATCAGAGTTGATGGCTTGTTTCTTGAAGAACTAAACATGGGTTTACTCAAGCTTATCCCAAAGTCACTAGATAGGATGAGGATGTTTCAATGGAGATTGATGATGATGCTAAATGTAGTATACAAAGTCATGGCTAAGGCAAAGGTCAATTGGATTAAGTTCTTTTTGGGAATGATAATTCACCCACAACAATATGGCTTCATTTGAGGTAGGAAGATACATGGTGCCATTTTGAATTTAATCTTTTCAATATATTATACTTTGATTCTGTAGTCATATTTTGTTCTCATAACACGGACATCGATAGAGCTTGTAACCAAATTTGTTGGCCTTTCATCATAGAGGTAATGAGTCATGGGTATTGGAAAAGGTTTTGTGAAGATGGCTCGAACACATTTTCTAAACGAATATAGTCATATATGCTATTATCTTATCTACAGAGCCATTCTATTTGTAAAAATCTACAAGCCAAGGTTGCCCACTTGCTCCTTTGCTCTTCCCATTAATCATTGACCCTATAGTAAGGAGTGCAGATAAGAAATTGTAGTAAGGCATAATCAAAGGGCTGCCTCTTAATTAGGAGAAAATCTTTGCTTCCCAATTCTTGGTAGATGATCGTTCAAATATTTTTGCGAAGAATAAGAGCTCATTACAAAATCTATTGGATGTATATAACCAATTCTCTAAGGAGTGTAGATACAAAATCATTGACCCTATACTAAGGAGTGTAGATAAGAAATTGTAGCAAGGCATAATCAAAGGGCTGCCTCTTAATTAGGATAAAATCTTTGATTCCCAATTCTTGGTAGATGATCGTTCAAATATTGTTGCGAAGAATAAGAGCTCATTACAAAATCTATTGGATGTATATAACCAATTCTCTAAGGAGTGTAGATACAAAATCAATGAACCTATACTAAGGAGTGCAGATAAGAAATTGTTGCAAGGCATAATCAAAGAATGGTCACTTAATTAGGATAAAATCTTTGCTTCCCAATTCTTGGTAGATAATCATTCAAATATTGTAGCGAAGAAGTATTGGATGTATATAACCAATTCTCTAAGCTTTTAAACTCAATGATTAGCAATCACAAGATAAAAATGGTCTACCTAAGTGACAAGATCTTCAACCATGTTTGTTTTAATTTGGATTTAAGGTAATTGGGTTTGGACAAGTATTTGGATACTTAGGTCGCTCCTTAGGCATAGGCATCACGATGAACTAGAGGATTGCTTGGTTTCAAGGGAAGCTTATGGAGAAGGTTAAAATGATAATCCCAACATTGCAAAGCGGTTAATAGTCATGAAGATGACCCTAATGTTCACTTTGGTCTACTTGTCAATGGTACTTTGGGAAAAGATAGAAAGAGAGCTTGATTCTTTCATGTGGAAACAAGGGTATAGTAGAGGCTAGAGAGCTATCGCATGGTCACTCATCATTGTGAGGAAGGATGAAGGTAGGCTAGGCATATCTTAGCTTAGATAGACTTTTAGATGCTCCTCTTTGTAGTTTTAGGGTGCATGCACCAAATTAGACATGTATGATGCTCATTAATGGTGGTTGGTTGGTGAAAGTCAATATGAAGAGAGGGGCCTTAGAGAGATATAAGTTGAATATATATCATGTACTCTATGTAGAATATTAGAATACCAAAATCTCAAGTGGCACAAGTGATAACATTGTCATGGCACGAAGTACATGTAATAATTTAGATTGGATGGGTGCCTAAGGTGAGCACATGACTTCTCATTAATGCAAGTCCTATTGACCTTCAAGCTTGGCTTTGACCCTCCATTCAAATGAGGATAATGAGGAAATTGATGAATAAAGGGACAATGACATGGCAAGAGTAGGAAAAGGAAGGACTTTCATCTAAACACATAGGGTCACTTTCTAAAGATTATTCACTTTTGGAACAAGTGGTTTCCTAAGGTTATCGTGTGGAAGCCCACTTCCTTATTAAGCTTCACCTAATGTTGTGGAGAGTAAAAGTGAACAAGTCGGTCACAAAGGATATGCTAGGGAACTCCATGTAGATGTCCCCATTTGTATCTTTTGTAAGAAAGACAAAGAAAATATATGCCACCTTTTCTATTAGTGTAGAGAGATGAAGGTTGTTTGGAGACTTGGTGGGTCTAGAGTGCTAGACTTGAGGATAATGTTAACCAAAAGCTAGTACTTTTTGGGGATCAAGATAGCCTAAACGATGAATCTTTGATCGTTTGAGACTTTCTAAGAGTTGTCATATTGGAGTGGATATGAAATATGAGGAACGCTTAAACTTCTAATAAAGACAAACATCACACTTTTCTAAGAGAGCTATAATCGCAAGCATAGAAATAGATCATAATAGCCTTTTTTGCTTCTAGGAAAACATTTAGCACTAACTAGGTGGTATATTGAAGACTTGAGAAATCATGATAACTTCCCTTTGTAGTATGAGAGCATTAGCTTTGAAGAGCACTAAATAGGTATTGTATACATTTTAATCATATGATAAATTCTCACATTATAAAAAATAGGAGGCTAGGAAACAACTTAAGAAGAAGTATCCTAATTGAAGCTAAAGATTTGTGGCAGCTATATTTACATGTAATGAACACATGCGCGCACACACACGCACACACACACGCACGCACACACACACACGCACACACATGAGAGAGAGAGAGAGAGAGAGAGAGAGAGAGAGAGAGAGAGAGAGAGAGAGAGAGAGAGAGAGAGAGAGAGAGAGAGAGAGAGAGAGAGAGAGAGAGAGAGAGAGAGAGAGAGAGAGAGAGAGAGAGAGAGAGAGAGAGAGAGAGAGAGAGAACTAGCCTATTAGCTATTGTTGCATGCTCTAAAGAGGAATAGAAGGGAGAAGTAGTGCTAGAGAGAGAAAGACCTATCTTTGTTCAAATAAGAGCCACTTCACACATAGCATGTTTCTTGTTCTTCTTGTTGGCTTAGGACTCTTGATGGACCATTAAAATTGTGGTCTGTGTATTCTCATTTATCATCATTTATCTTATTGGTATTACCATATTTTGGTAGTCATGTGTGAACATACTTAGGACTATCGAGGCAATTTTTTCCCTCATTAGGAGGTCTCCCCCCCCATCCTTATATATATGCATATTCACTCTAGGCATATTCAATCTTGTAAATCAGTCTACATTGATACAAAAAGTACACTTCATGTTGTATGCTCTCAAGCTTATTCTTTTCCAAGCTTTATATGTGTATTCTTACAATCATAAATCCAATAATTATTATCAAAGTGGGCTTTGACCTCTTGGGCAGAGTCATCAACACCCTCCTCTTCATCTTCTCTAATTCAAACAAGTTTTGATGAGCATTTATAGGTTGATAGATATTATACGTAAGCTTGGCATCATGAGATTTTTGATTTGGGTTCATTTCAAGCTCCGTTTGCATTATTACCAATATTCCACAAGCTATTTTGTTCTTAGTGTAGAATTTTTGAAAGTGGTCCTTTTTGTAGATAAGGGTGTTTAAGGTCCACTTTGTGCTATGTTATATAGAAGATGTTGGTCTTGTGCAAGTTTTTCTCATGGCTGGTAACAATGATGTATTCCATATGCTAACTATTGAGGACAAGTTGGATGGGATCAACTATCCATTGTGGGCTCACACGATGCATCATATATTGCTTGTTGCAAAAGGGCTTTGGAATATTGTGCAGAGAATTGAGATATGTCTTATTGTGGTTGTGAAAATTGCAAGTGCTATATAAATAGGTGATGCTGAAAATATTGTAGGTTCCAATTGTGCCCAATATTATTGAAGCACCATCACTACCTACATTTGAGTAGATTTATTGGGATGGCAAAGATGAAAAAGCTTATACCTTGATTGCATTATCTATTAAACTTATCATATTTTCTCATGCAAGAGAGCTAAAGAGGCTTGGACACACTTGCATATTTGTATCGAGGAAGAAATGAGGTCTATGTTGCTTACTTGAGTGAGCCATTAGAGAGTGAACGTATGGATGAATGTGACTCTATGGATAATATTTTGATAAAATTAAAGACTTTAATAAGTAATTGATTGTTGCAAATGTGATTTTTCCAAATAGTTCACTTGTGTGGATTGTTCTCAATGATCTTCTTGATTCTTATAATAGTTTTGCGTCTACTCTCAATTTGATGATGAAAGACAATCATAATGCTTTATCACTTGATGAGTTGGAATCTACTTTACTTCCTAGAAGGAAAATCTTGGTAAACAGGCATTATGCATGTTGCAAATTAGTCTTTTGTGGCTACTCAAAAAAGTAAAGGAATGCCACCTATTTTGATAGTAAGTAGAAATCTACAATACTGTTTAGATAAAGAAGACTAATATGGATGAGAAAAAACATGATAATAAAGTTTATTGTAGGTATTGTAAGGCAAGAGATCATATCATTGAGGACCCTCCTAATGTTGGGTGTAGGAAAAAGAGTAGACATTTAGTGCACAATCTAGTAATGACTCTTTTTTACATGATTTTTTAATGTTTGTTGTGGACTCAGATGTGTGGTACTTTGAAAGTGGTGCCACTAAGCATATTACTTTGTATCATAGTTTGTTCACTTCTATAGAGTTTGCCCTAAGGGCGATATTGTCACATGTGCAAATAACTCCTCTTATCCTGTTAAAGGAGTTAGCAAAGTTTTATTGGTTGTTGCTGATGGTCTTACTCTCATACTTATTCTATAGATAATAAAGAACTTGCTGTTAGTTTCTAAACTTGCTAATATTAGATTTATTATCAAATTTATGGATGACATATGTACAATTTATGGTCTCTTATGTTGCGATACAATTGTTGCATTTGGTTTACTATATCATGGCCTATATAAGCTCGATACTTATTTTTAATGTGTGAAGATGTGTCATGTATAGTTATAGACATGCATGCTATTTTAGATGCAAAACTTTAGCATGCACATCTTAGTCATCTGAATTCTTTTAGTTTGCTACACATGCAAAAGTCTAATATGGTGCCTTTATTACCTACTCTTGAGGGACCTATAAAACATAGTTGTAGAAATTTGTTTTGGTGTCTTCATTACCTACTCTTGAGACAAATTTCAACCCTATTTGAGCATTCAATTTAAGGAGTGTTGCACATTGTTTTTAGAATAGTCCAATTGAGAGTATGTTGTATGTCAAATATGGGGGTGATGTATCTCTATTCATTGTGGTTTATGCCAATGACATGGCTGATTGGTCTTTTGAGATACATATTGCTCATTTTAAGGTTGATTTGAATTTGGTTTTTGATATCTAAAGTTTGGATTTATTGCATCACTATTTGGGCATTCAAGTTAAGTATTCTGACAAGGGCATTACTTTTGCCAAAAAAAGTATATTGAGACATTATTGCAAAGTATTTTTTCTTAAGAATTACAAGCCTATTGCTACTCATAAGGAGATATATTTGAAGTTGAGCCTTCATGATGCCAAAGATCACATTGACATCTTTCTTTATTAGTTGTTGGATGCTTGATTTATGTATGCATTGCAAGGCCTAATGTTCAATTTGCACTCTCATAGATGAGAAGGTTTATACATAGCCTAAGAACCAAGCATTGTTATAAAGTGTCTCTTTTACTATTTGAGTGGTACTTGGTACCTTGGGTTGTTTAATCACAAGGGGGAATCATTCCCACAAGATTTACATGCTTCTTTAGATTCCAACTGAACTCGCTGTCACATGATACTTGTGTACCTATAATTGGTTTTTGCTTCACAATTGGCAACTCATGCATATCATGGTTGAGCAAGAAGCAATCCACTATGGCCACTTCTAGTTGTGAAGTTGAGTATATGGTAGCTTTCATAGCTACTATGAGTGAATTTATTTGGCTTCGACACTTTTTGGCTTGTTTGGGTGTTGGATAGTCATTTGTCACTACCATCTTTATTAATACTCAAAAGTGCATTAACAGTTGCATAAAACTTAGTATTTCATTCTTGTACTAGGCTCATTGAGGTGCCTTGTCATTATGTTAGTAAGAGACTCTTTGTAGAAGAGGCTAGCTTGGTCAATGTGCCAACACATGACAACCTTGTAGATATTTTCACAAAGGCTTTGCCTCATGAGAAGTTTGATGTTTTTTGCAAAGCTTTGGGCTTACTCCCTTTTGTGGATTGATCATAGCCCACTAGGGTTGGCACTTCGCTTTACATGATGCTATCTCTTGTTCACCACGTCACTGCCACAGGGGGCACCATATTTTGGCAATGATGTATGTGAATACACTGAAGATTGTTAGGGCACTTTTTTCCCTCATTAGGAGGTTTTTTGTCCCCAAACTTGTATATATTCCTATTTACTCTAGGGCAGAGTTAGGCTTGTAGTCTTCTACATTGAGACAAAAAAATACACTTTTTGTTGTGTGCTCTCAAGCTTCTTCTTCTTTGAGCTTCTTCTTTGAGCTCTGTATACACACTCCTTACAAGCTTGTTCTTCTCCAAGCTTTGTGCATGCATTCCTTGTAAGCTTCTTCTTCTCTAAACTCTGTGTGTGCACTCTCGACACTCCATGTTGCGAATTCTCGACCCCATTGAAGGCTCTCTTTTCGTTTGGAGATTTATTTCCACACTCAGAGTGGAATCTAGCATGAAAAAGCGGTTTGAGGCTTCAAGTGCACCAAAGATAATGAGATAGACACATTACAAAGAGGTCATGAGTGGGATGTGCTACAACTTCTAGAGTTTGCAAAGCAACAATGGCTCCAAAGTGTAGAAGTATGAGAGACATACAAGAGGTTGCAAGTGTGGACAACATCACTCCAAATCAACACCATGTTTTTTTCACTCTTATTACATTATAGTTTAATGGAATGATCAATATTGGTTTAAATTAATGAAGATAGAAGTGCAATGTACACCCCCCCTTTGAGTTTGGACATTGTATGAAGATCGATATGCAATACACATCCCCCTCCCCTCTAAGTTTGGACACCATATGGTGCATTGTAGCTTGGTGAGGGTGGATCAAAATTACATGATACAGTAGAGGGACATTGTTGAGAAATGACAAATGATGTATGCTCCATGAAGAGATGTTCTGAATCCCATTTGCATGATGGTGAGGAGAGTAGAATAACCCAACTTTTATAAAGCATTGTACTTGACTATCACTTTCATAATGATGAATACAATATCATGATGCTTTCCTCTTTTAGTTAGTGTCATTGTCATTGTCAGTTTAATACACAAGATTGTCTTTATGAGTCCAAGCTTCCATCTTAGAACCTAATTCACTTGTGTAACAGTTGTCTACTCATTATCCATGTCATGATGAATTCAGTCTTCACCTTCCAACCTCCATAGCTCTTGCCATGCTCTAGATCCGACATTTTCACATGGTATCAGAGCTCAACTGAGTATGGCATAACTCCCCTCTTTGCTCTCTCAGTCTTTCTTAGCCTTAGGTCAGCTCAAATCCAACTCATGGTTCCATTTGCCACTTCCATCTCCACTTGACCTTGTGGTAGCCATAGCCAAAACATCACCTATCTGACTTTGAGCTTCTGGATCTCTCAAACTAGAGCATATCTCTTCAAGCTCTCTTCTGGAGATCTCTCCCTTGAATCCCTGGTAACTTTCTATTTGATGCCAGGAGACATATTTCCACGGTGGATTCTGTGAGGTTTTATGGTGGATTCTATAAAACTATATTTATTTGTCGAGGCTCGTACACAAGGTGGGTTCTTGTGCGAGAAGTTGATGGGGATGCCTATCGTCAGATTAATTTAATGTGCACGTGGATAATCATTCCACAACGGGTGATTCTGTAAAATACGCTTAGGAGTTTAGAGTGCACTCGTATTAAATTAAGGTTGGGAACAAAATTCTAACCTATTTATTTGTTTTGTAGCTAAAGAGTGCTAGCTATTCACTTTTTTCGGTTTAATTTTATTATTTTCTAACAATTGTGAATGCTTCAGTTGATGTGTAGAGCAGCCAGCAGTGGCGTTGGGAAGCACTGGGCAATATCGTGTATTCAGATTACCTAGAAGAAATTATCATTTTTGATGGGTGCGCACCTTATTATTAAAGGCGTGGTGCTAATATTTATTAAGGTGCGCTTATTTATCGAAGCACTTGACAAACATTTATTATTTTTTATGCACATAGGTGCTCGGTTTAAATATTTCATTATTGGACATTGTATATGGGCACAGCTCTATTTTGGGATGCCCAATCGCTTTATTCTTTATTTGGGCAAAAGCAAACACAAAAGCCAAAGTATGCTAATTGTAAATCAGGCTATTTTTTGAGCTTGGAGATTAATAAATTTATAAATACATGCCTTGTGGAGCGCTCACACAAAGTATGGGAGAAGATTGTACCCAATTTGTCTTTTTTCCTCATGTTGTGCAAAACCTTCTTATTAATTTATGAGTTTTAGTAGAGTTCTTTGTTCTTGGGGAGATACCACTGGTGCGCAAATCAGATGCTGTATGCACGCATAGTGAACGCCGAAAGGTCCCCAATAACAAAGAACTCTAGTAAAACTCATAAAGTAAGAAGAAGGTTTTGCACAACATAAGGCAAAAATACAAATTGGGTACAATCTCCTCCCATGCCTTGTGTGAGCACTCCACAAGGCATGTATTTATAAATTTATTCATCTCCAACCTCAAAAAATAGACCCAATTTACAATTAGCATGCTTTGGCTTTTGTGTTTGCTTTTGTCCAAATAAAGAATAAAGTGGTTGGGCATCCCCACAATCGGGCTGTGTCCAAATGCAATGTCCAATAATGAAATATTTAAATCGAGCACTTATGCGCGTACAAAATAATAAATGTTTGTCAAGCACTTCAATAAATAAGCACGTCTTAATAAATATTAGCGCCACGCCTTTAATGATAAGACGCACATGCCCATAAAAAATGGTAATTTATTCTAGGTAATCCGAATACACGCTATCGCCCAGTGCTTCCCAACGCCATCGCTGCATGCTCTACACATCAACTGAAGCATTCACAATTGTTAGAAAATAATAAAATTAAACTGACAAAAGTGAATACCTAGCACTCTTTAGCTACAAAATAAATAAATAGATTGGAACTCTTTTCTAACCTTAATTTAATACAAGAGCACTCTAAACTCATAAACGTCCATTAATTTAAATATGTATACCGTTGTGGAATCACCCACATGCACATTAAATTAATCTGATGCCAGAAAAGGACATGCATCCCCGTCAACTTCTCGCACAAGGAATCCACCTTGTGTACGAGCCCCGGCAAACAAATATAGCTTTACGGAATCCACAGCAAAACCTCATGGAATCCACCGTGGAATAAAAACCTCATGGAATCCACCGTGGTCTCACAGAATCCATCGTGGAATATGCCTCTTGGCATCATACCCCTGGGGTGGGATAGCAATTGTCCTCAAATTGCTATTAGCTCAATGTGGAGTGAGCAGTGAGGGGTAAGCACTTAGGTCGCGGGTGTGCATCCATTGGGCCTCTTCAACATGATGTTTTTTAAATTTAACCAGCTATCTAGAATATATATGGCCAGTTTTGGTGGTCATAAAGTCTGTATCTAGAATAGTTTCAGGTTCAAATATTTCCGTTTCTTCTTCTAACAAAGGAGGGTTTTCATAGACAGGGTGGACATGTAATCGGCCTCTAAAAGGTCGTAAAAAACTGATATGAAAAGTATTATGAATTTTTCAGTGTTGGGGTAGTTCTAATTTAAATGCATTGTCATTGATTTTGTGGATGATATTGAAAGGTCCATAAAATCTAGGTGCTAGTTTAACAACATGGTGTTTCTCAACACTTTGCAATCTTCTCTTTTCAAATGTAAGTGTGTATCCCATGTTTGTGGTTTTGAAATTGTGTATGCATGCAAAAGATCTAGAATTGTACTGTTAGTAGCTTCTGTTTGCCCATTGGTTTCAGGATGAAATGTAGATGAGAAATCAATCTTAGTACCTAAATTAGCAAAGAAAGTAGTCCAAAAATTATAGCAAAATCTAGAATCACGATCAGAAATAGTAACTTTTGGCAAACCATGGTTAGTGAAAACAGTCTTCAAAAAACAATTGTGCAGCTTGAGATGCAGTTAATGTTTTCTTGCATGGAAGAAAATATGCTTGTTTGCTAAATCAATCTACTATAGTCCAAACCATATCACGATTAGTTTGCGTGTTAGGCAAACCAGTTATAAAATCCATTGAAATATGTTCCCATGGTCATTCAGGAATTGGTAAAGGTATTAACAAACCATATTGCTTACCATGGTGTTGCTTGACTCGTTGACAAATTAAACAATCAGAAACAAAGTTAGAAACATCAGATTCCATTTGTGGCCAATAAAAATCTTCAGCCAATGTTCTTAAAGTAGAAATAATATCTCTATGGCCTTGATATAGGGAGACAATGAATTTCGTGCAACACAAATGATCTAAATGGAACAGTGACACATAATCTTTTCTCATAAAATATAAATCCATCAAAAGAAGACAAAAAATCAATTGGAATCTAGTTATTAGCAACTAATTTATTCCAATTAGCTTGAAAACTGGGGTCATAGGTATCTTTCGTAGGGATAAGGGAATCAAAAGATATAACAGAAATATTATTGTTACTTGGTCTTCTACTCTATGCATCGGCAACATTTTCTTTTCCGGGTTGATATTGGACAAGTGGATGGAAACTTTGAATGAAAGTAGCCCATTTGATATGACGGTCAAAAATTTGTGGCTGACTAAGACGATGTTTGATACTTTGTTGATACGTTTTGATCATGAATTCAGATCCCATTAGATAGGGTTTCCATTGACGTAAGGCTTGTACTACAACTAACAATTCCTTATCATAGGTAGAATACTTCAGTTCAGAGAGTTTAAGTTTGCAACTAGAATAGGCTATGGGATGTGAATCTTGCATAAGAACAACTCTTATTCCTGATCTGCTAGAATCGGTGACTACTAGAAAGAATGATTGATTAAAATCACATAATTGCAAAATAGGTGCATGTGTTAAAGCATGTTTCAATAAATCAAAAGACTTTTGTTGATTATCAGACCAATGATATACAACACCTTTCTTTAATAATTTTGTTAAAGGCAATGCAAGTAATGAAAAATTTCTCACAAATTTTCTGTAAAAGCTAGCAAGACCTAAGAAAGAACGTAACTCATGCACATTTTTAGGGATTGGCCAATTTAAAATTGCTTCTGTCTTTTTAGGATCAACTTGAATAGCATCAGAAGAAACAATGTGGCTTAAGTATTTAATGTGGGTTTGGAAAAATTCACTCTTTTCAAGGTTAGCATATAATTGATTCTCTTTCAACAATTTGAAAACCAAAGATAAATATGCATAATGCTCATTTCAATATATAATCAAAGAAAACAATTACACAATGCTGATACTTCAAAAATATACAATTCATCATACGACTGAATGTAGCTAGTGCATTAGTCAAACCAAAAGGCATAACAAGGAATTCATAATGACCAAATTGAGTTCTAAATGCAGTTTCTAAAATATCAGGTGTATCCAATCGTACTTGATGATATCCAGATTTGAGATCTATCTTGCTAAAAATAGTGGCTCCCTGTAGTTTATCCATGAGATAGTCTACCCTAGGGATCGAATATCTATTCTTAACATTGATCTTGTTTAGGGCATGATAATCAATGCACATCCTATAGGCATTATTTTTCTTTTTAACTAATAGGACATGTGCACCAAAAGGAGAACTACTGGGCCTAATGAGTTCTTGGCGGATTAACAGTTCTTCAACTTGGGCTTGGATTTCTTTCTGTTCAATTTGATTATGTCTATAAGGTGCTTTACATGGTGGTTGAGAACCGAGAATTAAATCTATTTTATGGTCTTCAAGATGTGTAGGTGGTAAACTAGGGGGTAAGTAATCAGCAAAACAATCTTTAAATTGGAAATAAATTGTGCATGCCTAGGATACATCTGATTTTCCTTAGCTTCAATTTCATTCACCCCATACTAAGTATGATTTGCTACCTTTTCTCAATGCACATTTAGCCTGTGTGTAATTAAGCAATGGAGAATTATCAAAGGTGTGAGTTCCATATAATGTGATTTGTTTTTTGTTAGAATGAATTTTCATTGAATGTGTGGGATAATCTATGTCGGGATTATATTTGTGATGCCAAGGCATTCCTAAAATAATGTCACTAGCTTGCAAAGGCACAACCAAGAAAATTTTGTGCTCAACATGATGGCCAATTTTAATTTCTAAATCATGAACTTCTTGTGTACCATTGTTTTGAGTACTTAAGAATGCAATTTTTATACGATAATGAGTTGGAATAGTAGGTAAATTCAAAATTTTTACCAAATTTGCAGAAATAAAATCATGTGTACTCCCATAATCATACAAAACAATCTTTTCGTGACCATGCACAAGACATTTCATTGTTAATAATGAATGAGGGTTTGGCATACCTGGTAAAGTATTTGAAGCATCACTGATATCATCATCATCTTCCATGAAATGTGGCATATCTTCATGGTCTTCGTCTTCAGCCGCTCCCAAGTAGTTGATTTAAACAATTGGCTTCTTGGATTGACAGTTTACTGCTAAGTGTCTAGGTTGATGGCACTTGTAGCAAACTATAGACTTTGCTTTAGAAACATTATTGGTAATGGCTGGAAATTTGGGTATGTTGGGATTTGGCTGGAGAGAAGGCTTAGGGTTTGAATTTGTGTTTGATAGTAAAGGAGGGGGTCGAGTCTAGGATTTACAAAAAGAAGAAGGAATAAAGAAATTTCGATTGAATCTTTGAAAGTTAGAATTGAATTGCTTTGTACCAAAATTACCGTTAGTTGGAAATTGTTGTGGTCGCTTTTCTCGTCCACGAATTTGGTCTTTAGCATCATGGACCAAAGAAATCACATTCTCCAAAGTTTTTGGCTTGAACACGTTCACTTCCGCATAGAAGTGACCAAGTAAACCAGACATATACTTGCACTTGTGGATCGCCTCATTGAACATCTTCGAGCATTCGAAGTTGCAATAAGGCACTCCAGAAACGCTCAGTGTATTGTGGAATAGATTCACGGATCTCTTTGTTGCATAAGATGATGATGGACCGCTTGGCTAGATGGGTCCACACTTCTACACTTAGCACGTTGGTGGTCATTATGATATTCACATGGCCACTGACTTATCACTTATTATATTTAGTTTATTATGCCTACATACAGTTGGCAAAGATATAGTACCAGTCAATTAGTGTAGTCTGCTATGCACTGTTTGACTTAGTATACCACTTTCCTTTATGTTGTATCTTATCTATACTTTGTGTACATTGTATAGTGTGTGGAAAAAGAAGAAGAAATTAGCAAGAAAATGTTTTTGGCCTCCATCTCTCTTCTTGTGTTCTTGAGTGAGCTTCCTCTTATGTATACAATGTGTGTTTGGCGTAGCAGCTCAAGCAAGTCCCTCCATCACGCGATTCTTGACATGGTATCAGAGCCGCGCCACTGAGAGAGACCGATTTTGAAGGCCGAAGTGAAGGATAAGGAGGAAGGTTTGAGCAAGTAAGCAACGAGTAAGAAGCTCTCCTATTCTTCCACTCTCTCTCTTGGATAATAATGCCTGTGGAGGCACCGGAAATAGGGTAGAGTGAAAATCTCAGATTGTAGTGAGATTTGGTGTGCGAGCAAAGCAGTGTATATTCTACAGATCTGCCCTTTAGGGCTTTGCCGCAGTTCTTTTTGGCATTTGAGGCCGTTTCAGGTCCCATTTTAGAGCCGCAAGGTTGTAGACAACAGTTTCAGGGTACTCTGTGATTTCAACTGTATTGATTGAAAGTGGTGCACAAGTTACAGATTTTGAATTTGTAATTTTTGAGGTGTTTGCCAATAAGCAAACATAAGATTTATTTGCAAACAGGTTGCAGATTACATGTACTATTGAGCAATCAGTGAAAAAGGTTGCTTGGTGTATTGCTGTGCACTTGTTGTGAAAGGTTGCAAAAGACTAGCTTGCTGTGTTGTATCCTTTTTTGTGATAATGGCAGAGAACAGTGAAAATCCCATTAGTTAGAAGCTCGACAAGAATAACTACCCTTCATGAAAGTTCCGTGTGACGAACTTCCTCATTGGAAAGGGCCTTTATGAGTTTGTTTCATGTGAAGAAAATGAGCTAGAGCTGGGTAACTCTCCGACTGCAGATGAGTTAAAAGCATGGAAAGAATGGAATGCAAAAGACAAAAAGGTGATGTACTGGTTATTTGCAGTCATTGATAATACGATGCTGGGACATATTAGGAATGTAAAAACTTCACATGCAGCTTGGACAATGTTTGAGAACATGTTTTCAATAAATAAAAAGGCACGAAAGATTCAACTTAAGCAAGAGTTGAATACCTTGAAGAAAGAAAAAATGCCTATCAATGAGTATGTTTTGAAGGTGAGAAGCATTGCAGATGCTTTAGCAACAATTGATGCAGTGCTTGATGATGATGATTTGGTTTCATCCACTTTGAGTGGACTCAATAATGAGAAGGCATGCTAATCATTTGCTACTTCAGTATACGTACGGAAGCCATTTCCAGAATTTGATGAGTTGGTCTCTCTCATGATTACCGAAGAGATCAATATGTAGGGCGACTCGTTTGAAAGAAATGGTAAACAGGTCCAAGCATTTTACTCAAGTTTAGGAAGGGGACGTGGTAGATCCTCTTCGAGAGGCCGTGGTATGGGATGTGTTGGTGATAACTAGTAAAATAGGTTCAATCACCAATTTGGTGAAATGTAGGTTTTAGGAGGCCAAGGAAACTTTAGAGGCAGGGGAAGCTCTAGAGGAAGAGGTGGATGGAAGAACAAAGATTCTAAAAATTTTGCTATTGTTTGCCATTATTGTGGCAAGATAGGTCATATTATAGCCCATTGTTATGCTAAGAAGGATGATATTTGCAGTGGTAAATTGCAGCAAGGAAACTATGCATCGTCTTTGAAGACAAAAATGAGCGCTTGTTTGTTATGTAGCATATGATGAATGCAGTTATAAGAAAGGGGACACATGATGATATATGGTATGTTGATTCAGGTGCATCTTATCAGATGACTAGTCATGTTGAATGGTTTGGAGAGATGCAGGACTTATAAAATCTAAGTTATGTGCAGATGGGTGATGATTCATGCCACCTAATTTCACACATTGGAAAGGTTTCCTTGTCCTTGCATGATGGCCAGACAAAGAGTCTGACAGATGTATTACATGTGCCATCAATCACAAAGAATCTAGTGTTTGTTGGAAAAATGGTAGAGTAGGGGTTGCAGATCCGATTCAATGCAAAAGGTTGTTTTGTAGAAACCTTTAATTATAAGTGCATGTTGGTCGCAAAAGGAAGTAGAGTTGGCCGCATGTTCACTTTAGATGTTGGAATTCTTGATGTATGCTAAAGGAAAATGAGTAGTTGTAGATATTGAAATATGACATAAACATATTGGATATGTAAATGTGCAAAGGCTGAAATTAATGCAATCTAGAGGATTGGTTACAGGGTTGCCTTCTTTTAGAGTTGCAGAATTGCATAAAGTCTGTGAAGCATGCCAGCTTGGTAAGCAGGCAAGACAACCCTTCTCACATGACAGAGAAGTGAGTAGAAATATACTTGATATAGTGCATACAGATGTTTGGGGGCCTACACAGAACGCATCTCTTGGTGGTAGCAAATACTTTGTCATTTATTGATGACTGTTTAAGGAAGCTATGGGTATATTTCATGAAGGAAAAGAGTGATGTATTTGAGCACTTCAAATCTTTCAAGGCAGCTGTTGGAATAGTAACACGCTTGAAAGTGAAGTGCTTGAGATCAGATGGAGGGGGAGAGTACCTCTCTAATGAGTTTAGTGGCTTCTTGAGAACTCATGGGATAAAAAGGCAATTTAATTGCATGTATACCCCATAGCAAAATGGGATTGCAGAAAGAAAAAATAGGCATATTGCAGAAGTTGCATGGGCATTAATGATGACTGAAAAGAATATGCCAAAACATTTTTGGTCTGAAGCTGTTCATACTGTTGTCTATATTATGAACAAAACCCCCGCAGTTGCAGTTCATGGGATGACTCCTGAAGAATGCTTTACTGGCAAGAAGCCTGATATATCGCACTTGAAGGTATTGGGATGTGTTGCATATATTCATGTGTCAGATGAGCTACAAAAGAAGCTTGATCCAAAGACTGAAAAATGTATTTTTATTGGATACTCTTTAGAGCAGAAAGGGTATTGTTGTTATAACCCTGTCATAGGTGAGTTTAGAGTGAGTAGGAATGCTATTTTTGATGAGATGAACAGTTGGTATGCACCTGCTAGTGATATGTTAGATGATGACAATGATCATGATAGCTATGTGCAGAAAGAAAAGCAAGAATCACGGAGTCTTAATGGACCAGAAACATCATATGGTACTACACTTACAGTGAGTCCTTGGTCTGGGAGATTGAGTAGCTCGACATCTTCAGGTGTATCTATAAGTGTTGCAGGCAAAAACAAAGGAAAGAAGAAAGTGTTGGATGGTAATGATGCATCTACTAGTCATTTGGAATTTGATGGAGATTCTAGTGGTTGAAAGAGTTTGGATGATGAGCTTGGTATTCCTTCACTCATGACACCAGGTGTATAGAGAGCTCATAGTAATGTACAGGCTCCATTGAGTGATCCAATGGTACGCAGGTCTAGCAGGGTCAGATAACCGGTTAAAATATTTGGCTTTGAGGGTTATGCAACTCACCATTATGCTTATATGGTGAAACTAGTTGAGGATATTGAGCCCACTTATTTTGAGGATGCTGTTGGTCATGCTCATTGGGATGCAGCAATGGATGAGGAGATGGTTGCATTAGAAGCCTAGGATTTGGTACCCTTGCCTAAGGGAAAGAAAGCTATTAGTTGCAAGTGGGTTTACAAAGTCAAGCATAATGCAGATGGTTCAGTTAGCAGGTATAAGGCTAGGCTGGTTGCAAAAGGTTATGCTCAAATATATGACATAGATTATGAAGAGATATTCAGTCCAGTTGCTAGGATGGAAACTATTAGGTGTGTGATTGCCTTGGCAACAACCAAAGGTTGGAGTTTGCAGCAAATGGATGTTAAGAATGCCTTCTTGCATGGTGATTTGTAAGAAGAAGTGTATATGGAGCAGCCAGCAGGTTATGAAGATATAGAGCATCCCACATATGTGTGCAGGTTAAAGAAGGAACTCTATGGGCTGAAGCAAGCACCTAGAGCATGGTCTGACAAGATTGGAGAGTATCTTGTCAATATTGGATTTTGTATTTCTGATGCTGATCACTCACTTTATGTGAGAAAGAGATATGTAGATTTGGTCATCATAGTCATCTATGTGGATGACTTGATTATTATAGGTGAAAGTGACAATGGGATTGCTGAAGTTAAGGACTTCTTGAAGAAGAAGTTTGAGATGAAGGATTTGGGTGAGTTGAGATACTTTCTTGGTATTGAGGTGATCCGATGTGATGATAGTATATGACTATCACAAAGGTAGTGTGACTTGGATATGTTATCTAAGTATGGTATGACAGCATATAAGCCTCTTTCAGTACCATTAGAGCAAAATGTGAAGTTGAGTGCGGACGTTGGGGATGAGATACCCTACTATGTTTAGGAGGATGGTAGGGAGTTTGACTTACATGACTATCACAAGGCTAGACTTGAGCTATGTTGTTGGCCTTGTCAGTCAATTTATGCAGATGCCTAGAAAGCCTCATTTGAATGCCGTTAGACATATATTGACATATGTGAAGTCCATTTTACATTATGGACTTTTTTGTGAGGCAGGTAAGGATGCACAGGTCTTTGGATACACAGATGCAGATTGGGATGGTAACATGTCAAACAGAAGATCTACTAGTGGATTCATGTTTTTCCTTGGTAGTGCAGCAGTTAGATGGAGCAACAAAAAACAACCTACAGTTGCTTTATCGAGTATGGAAGTTGAATATAGAGGTGCTGCTATGGCAGCATGTGAGGTGATTTTGTGCTCCATCTTGATCAACAGTGGATCGTTGAAGTATTGTTAGTTGAGCTTGCAAAGTTTGACGTGCTCTTTGCTTCTCTTGAAGTTGCATCATGATTAGGTCCAATTTTTGCTCCATAGTTGGTTCCGGTAAATCACCTTCGGCCATAAAATCTTCCATGTTTTGATCGGACATCCTAAAAAATCTCAAACAACCTCACACACTCAAAATATTGTTAGAGGGATGAGCATAGCTCAAGTTTGGATTTACAAGGCATGCTTTAAATAAATAAATAAATAAATAAATAAATAAATAAATAAATAAATAAATAAATAAATAAATAAATAAATAAATGATTTTTTGCAATCTTGCTTCTTTTGCGGGAACAATAATTGATGTCGGTCTTCTTTCAAGTGGGAAATAGACTACATGTGATAGTTTGCTTGTTGGAAATTGACTCTGTCAAAGTGCAAGTGTGAACAGAGGCTTGATGAAGCTTTCGAGACTAGTTCAGGAAGAGTTTGGTGTGAATAGCTGCTATGGGAAGGTTTAAAATTTTGAAGCTTTAGGAAAGCTTAAAACCTTAAGCTTAAGCTTTTTAATAAAAAGCTTAATGAATCGTAAAGTCAACGTGCAAGACGGCGGTATGTTGTCACCAGATTTGATGCTAGTCACTACGTCCTTCCACCACCATTTGTGAGATTTTTAGAAGACTAAGAGCTTAAGATTTTTAAGCTTAAGCATTAAGCTTTTTAAGATTAAGCATTAAGATTTTTAAGCTTAAGCATTAATCTTAACTTAATACTAATCTTGAATTCTTTTCTTTGAGAAGAAAATGACTTTACAAAGGAGCTTGGGAAGTGGTCCTCTGCCTCCAGAGAGTAGTCCTTTGCGATCTAACAGCACAACAGGGGGTTCTTCACCACCAGGAACACGCTGGTATTGATGGTTCATCACGAGACTACTTGTAGAGCCTGTTCGTTCTAGGAGCTTCGCCTTCACACGAGATGATAAGTGATTGGAAGCCCTTGATCTCAACTTCGCTTTGATACCATTGGTGCGCAAATCGAATACAGTATGCATGCGTAGTGAACGCCGGAAGGTCTCCAAGAACAAATAACTCTACTAAAACTCATAAAGTAAGAATAAGGTTTTGCACGACATGAGGGTAAAAAGACAAATTGGATACAAATTTCCCCCATGCATTGTGTGAGCACTCCACAAGGCATGTATTTATAAATTTATTAATCTCCAAGCTCAAAAAATAGCCCAATTTACAATTAGCATGCTTTAGCTTTGTGTTTGCTTTTGCATAAATAAAGAATAAAGCGGTTGGGCATCCCCAAAATTGCGCCGTGCCCAAATACAATGTCCAATAATGAAATATTTAAATCGAGCACCTATGCGCATACAAAATAATAAATGTTTGTCAAGCACTTCAATGAATAAGCGCGCCTTAATAAATATTAGCACCACACCTTTAATAATAAGGCAAGCGCCCATAAAAAATGATAAATTCTTCTAGGTAATCGGAATACATACTATCGCCCAATGCTTCCCAACGCCATCACTGCCTACTCTACACATCGGCTGAAGCATTCACAATTGTTAGAAAATAATAAAATTAAATCAATGAAAGTGAATAACTAGCACTCTTCAGCTACAAAATAAATAAATAGGTTGGAACTCTTTCCTAATCTTAATTTAATATGAGTGCACTCTAAACTCATAAACATTCATTAATTTAAACATGTATTTTGCGGAGTCACCCATAGTGGAATCACCCACGTGCACATTAATTTAATTAGATGCCCGAAAAAGATAGATGTCCCCATCAACTTCTCGCACAAGGAATCCACCTTGCGTACGAGCCACGGTAAATAAATATAGTTTTACGAAATCCACCGCAAAACCTCGCAGAATCCACCGTGGAATAAAAACCTTAGGGAATCCATCGTGGTCTCACGGAATCCATTGTGGAATATGCCTCGTGGCATCACCATCACTTCAAATACTGACATTGCCTTGGCTATAGCTCAACATTGAGCAAATTTGAGCTCACCTGCTGAAACTGCCCATGCTAACATTCGTACGGTGGCTTGCTCTCCCACCATGCAGTGTGATACTCGCCATCACCATAGGGCAACTGAAACTCTACCTCTAAGCTTTCTTCCATTTAGAGGGTTCCCTAAATGATCTCATGTATGAGCTGAAATTTGAGAAAAACTAATCAGGTCAGAAACCCTAATTGTGGACTCCATAGCCACTCAAGCTTCAAGCTCATCTTTCCTACATTTTCTCACTCTTGCCACTTGAACAAAGTTCCTACCACTGAGATCTGTAATTTCTAGCAAAGCATCACACTAAATCAGCAAGTAAGAAGAAGATCAAGCATCAACATCTGACATTGAGCTCCAAAATAGTATCTTTTTAATACTCATGTAGTGTTGTTAAACACTAATCACCTTGTGTCTCTTGACACATTGAAGTATAATTCTTTTGCTGGTTGATTTGCTATCGATCAAAAATGGTAGAGCTTGAACAAATAGCAAAGTTCAATGGAGAAGGCTTCCATGCATAGAAGAAAAAGACCATGTACCACATCATGAGGAAAGACCTCAGGGATCTCTTTGAAGATGATGAAGGTGATGTAGATGGCAAGAAAAAAGATTCAGAAAGTGTGATCCTTGCAATAGCTCCACCAAAAATCAAAGAATGGAAGAAGATGAATAACAAGGCACTGGGAATCATTGCATGGGGACTAAGTGATGATGTGCTCCATCATATCTCTGGCATCAAAGATACTAGAACTACTTGGGAGAAACTTGACAGGATCTTTGGTACCCAAACAAAGAATTCAAAGGTAAAATTACTCATGCAGTTTTATAAACTGGATATAAAAGATAATGCTTCCATGACCATACACATTAACAAGTTCAAGAGCCTAAAAACCCAGCTTGCAACTCTTAAGAAAGAATATTGATGAAGATGAAGCAATAGCCATACTACTTGCAAGCGTAAATAAGGATCCATATGAGGATCTTGTGTCCACCCTAAGTAATGTTCCAAGTCTCTCACTTAAAGATATTGAGCACTTACTACTTGATGGAGAAAGCAAAGTTAAAAGCAAGGATGCAAAGGAACACACCACCAAAAATAGTCTCTTGTACACCAAGGGCACTTATGGAGCAAAAGGCCATGGTCGAGGACTCAACACCAATAACAACAAGGATCGGATTATATGTCATTACTGTGGCAAGACTGGCCATAAAACCATTGAATGTTTCCACAAGAAAAGAGCATAGAGCAGATGCAGAATGATCACCACCAGAACCATTTCATGAAAGAAGAAGAAGAAGAAGAAGAAGAAGAAGAAGAAGAAGAAGAAGAAGAAGAAGAAGAAGAAGAAGATGCTTCTGCTACCATCAACAACTTTGATATATTGTTCTAAAGAATTTTCATTGTATCTTTCATATGTTTTTCCCATAGTGGATCTCTATTTTTCCCTTAGTGGATTTGTTTTGTAAAAACCCTTGCCAAGGATGTAAAGTTTCAAGCTTTAACTTGACTAGGTTGCCTATGAGCTAGTCTCCTAGGCCATGTCATCATGTAGGGGGGGGGGGGGGGGGGAAAGCCAGCACATGTAGGAACTCATCATTTGAGGGGGAGCATTGAGAAATGACAAATGATGTGTGCTCCAAGAAGAGATATCCTGAATCCCATATGCATAGTGAGGAGAATGGAACAACCCAACTTCTATAAAGCATTATACTTGACTATCACTTTCATAATGATGAATACAATATCATGATGCTTTTCTCTTTTAGTTATTAATGTCTTTGTCATTGTCAGTCTAATACACAAGATTTCCTTTATGAGTCTAAGCTTCCATCTTGGAACCTAATTCACTTGTGTAACAGTTGTCTACTCATTGTCCATGTCAACATGAATTTAGTCTTCACCTTCCAACTTCCATAGCTCTTGCCATGCTCTAGATCCAACATTTTCATAGACATCCATAAGGAGCATGCTTCTCTATCATGGGGTCTAGATCTTAGTGGTTGCACAATAACTCATAACGTTAGATTAAGAAAACACTTACTATTAAATGAAAGTGTTAGAAAAGGGTAGCAAGTACTAAGAAGTGTAAGAAAATGTTAAGACAATGCTTAATGGATACCCTTTTCTTTTATGTACTAGTAGATCATATCCTTGTTTTTTAAATGATTATTATAGGGAAATTAAGCCAAGTTCAAATTACCACTTGTTGAAACTTGAACCTAGGAGGAATTAGGTTCATAATCTTGAGGATATTTATAAGATCATGAATTCCTTTTGAGGATAGGGACTTGAGGTTTAAGCAATGGAAACTTTGTCTTTGCTATATTAAAGTTCCTACTAAATGAAAGATTATCTAGATTAGAGAAGGGAACCAACATGGTTGATGAGCTTCCAATGTCTCTATCAAAGATACTAGCCTTCTCTTTTTGACCCTCTAAGAATTAAGGTCAAGGAACTAGAAAAAAAGTGCTATAGAGGAAGGAAGGAATTGCTCATGTCAAGGGATTTTTATTTTCTTCCACCTACATGAAGAAGTACCTTGCATAACCTTACAAGGATGTAAGATAATTAGATTCTCGAGAAGTAGTTATGAGCCAAAAGTATTCAATAATCTTAACTCCAACTATTTGGGTCAAAGGGTCAAGGGTCCTCAACTGAAAGGATCGGCTTGATTGTAAGATCATTGGAATTAAAGACCCTAGAGCTACAAACATTGGATATAATCTAAAAGTAGATATCCCCTTCAAGGATAAGGAAAATCCTTTGCCTCAAATTCATGACAACTCAATAAGCAAGTGGAACCTTATATTGGAAGGTCACCAATTAGAGCAAGTCCCAAACTATTTAGATTGCACCAAAAGGACTATTTGATGCATAGGAATAATGCATTAGAAAGGTTGCATATGTTTGAACTATCCTAATTTAAGGCTCATATTAAATCAGGCTAAATTTAGAGATGTCCTATGCTAGCCAAGGGTAGCTATACGAGCCCTTCACCAAGGGGCTATATTTACTACAAATTCTAGGACCAGCTCTGAAAGTGAGAGTTCTTTCCGTAGGGAGCACAATTAGTTAGCAGATAATGAGGGTGGTGGGGGGTGGCTCTAGTTGTAAATCCCTCAGGCATCAAGGACTAGTCTAATTGTTGGGAACCTGGGATGGCTTTCTCGGAAGGCCCTAATGCTAACCAAGGGTGAGATTCGTGGTATTGCCTTTGAAGAGGGTACTATATCGATGGGTAAAGTGATGTAAATAAAATAATGTTACTCAATTGGAATAAATGATTATTTTGTTTCTAACAAACTTGGTTCATGGTTCATGGGGGTGAGGGGGAGTTTGATTCAACCCTTCTGCGTGTAGGAAAAAATCTCATCTCCTTTCCCCTAAAATAGTGCTTGGTCATGTTCTATGATCAAATCATATGAAAGTCATCGATTGGCCTTAACCTATTTTTTTTGGAATGTGGCGTTCTTTAGTTTTCTAAACATAGAATACTGCATACATTGTTCAACACTCAAAAATAACTTCTTTAATTAACCATTATCACAAGGTTCATTTCACGCCTTCCTTTAGCATCCATACATAAAATTAGAAAATCAACCCTCCAAAAATTCTATTGACATGATCAATATTTACATTGACATGTCTGCTCACATAAGAGCCATAAGTTTAAAAAGTCCACCCCTTTTTTTGGGCAATCACCTTGCCCTTAACTTTGGGCTCCCAATGCATTGGTACATTGTAAACCACACTAATTTCATCCTCTGATAGGACCAACTACAAAATTGTTAGTACTAGATTAGAGCTCCTTGGTTTCCATGCTATCATAAGAGGGAACCTTTCCATATGAGACCCCTCTATCTAGGCCTATGTAAAGCATTCATACATAGGTCAAAATTGGCTTGGATTCAGGAGCCCCTAGTCATTGCCCTTGGGGAGACACAATGCTAATCAAAACTACCCATCATCTAGGCATACATTTTCCTTGATTAAATTGTGACAATAAATCACAATCAAGTTTTTTTTTCATGATAGATACCAATTAGTTCTTTCCAAACAGTGTCTTTAACTTGTTACTTTATCATAATGTTGTGTAAACATAGTGCTAATCTTTTAATGATGGAAGGGTATCTGTATCCTTTGATATTCCATTACATATTGAAGCATTATGCAATATTTTAACTCTAATGATCATGTATAGGTCTTAGTTTTCTATGTTTATAATGATCCTTGATTGATCAATCCATTACATAATGTTCTCATGGTCCAAAAGTAATCGTAAAGAATTACTTAGAAATACTAGGCAGCAATAAGATTTTAATTCCTTAACATCTATGACATTGATGATGGAAATATACTCTAGTTTTTAGAGTATATTCCTAGGTATTTAGCCCTTATAATCACTATGCATATCAAGGCTTCCATCCCCTAGTCTAGAAATTTGTTCCTTTACATTATCATGACCTCTCTTAATAGTTAATATCTACTTGAGATAGTCTAGCTTGTTTGATACTTTTATGTATTAGAGGTTATAAGAAAGATTATACATGCCCACATGAACCCATAATATCATACTTATAAACACCAAACTTCATTGACTTATTCCAAAAATGTTTTTTCCTTATTACTACTTCTAGTGTTTGACTTTCTTAAATTATGTATTTCAGTTACAATTCTCATGCATTTTATAGCCATTAGCATGTCGTGGTTATGGTCCAACATTTTAAAGAAAACAAGAAATTAGAATTTTGGTCCATTCCAACATGCTAATGCAACAAGAGCTTAGGATCCTCAATTTTCTTGTTACAATTTACACAATCAATTTAAAGATGCATATGGATGCTTGGTCCACGGTTCCTTCTTTATTCTTTCAATTCAAGCCCTCTTTTAAAACACTCTACTTTAGAGTACTTTTGTTTAGTAACTTATGCATAGCTTAGTTTCAATTTGTATACCCAATTTAACCACTTACAACTTAAGGACTTATCTTTGTATATACAGTAATCGACTTGTTATAATGTGCATGTAAAATTGAAATTTAAGTGCATCCTTGATGACATTGTGCATTTTTTTTTTCTTGAGCTACATAATCTTCCATCGACTAATGGTATGTTAAAATCTTTCCTTAATACAAACTAAATTTATTTTTAATATATATATATATATATATAAATTTTCATAAAAAGAAGGGCATCTATCTTTTTCTCTTTTTGCTACAATCAAATTTTCATTTTCAAATACAAAAGATATAAGACTTATCAACCTTTCAACTATCAAAAATCCTATGTTAATGTATTGGATTTAAAGGGAATATTTATAACATTACTTAGATATATTGCTTCATTTGGTTATTGTGATCAATTATAGGAAATACACAAGAGGAATACTTGGTTTTTTGCATTTGAGGTGTTGGTGATACTGACCATATTAGTGGCCGCATTGTTGGTGGTTGATGATGGACCTGTCGCATTAGATAGTCTTGCCACATTGGGTGTCCCTACCATGTTGAGTCTCTTGTGTGGTGGCATTGCGAAGTGGATAGAGAAAAGGCTGGATTTTAAGAGAGATAGAAGAGTTTTTGAGGCTTTTGCCTAATGTTGGACTCAACCACTTCACTTATTTCGCCTTCATCTTTCCTCATTCTTTTTTTTTCTTTCACTCTCTTAAATTTTTAAAAACTGTTTATCTTGGTGACATGGCTTTGTTCTCTCCTTAACCACCTTATTTCTTCTTCCCATGGTTTTTATTTATAGATATGGGGGAAGGGGGGAGAGATATCTACTTGTGTCATAGAATCTTGAGGTGTTATGCAATGGGAAGGGGGAAATAGACATATTTTAGAGGGGTCTACTTGTCAATTGTTTGAGAAGTTTGAGTCTAATTTGCCTTATGTTTCTCAAGGCAAGAGAGTCCTTAGTGTTAAAAATCTAGATATTTGGGAGAAGGGGTTTGGGGGGGGGGGGGGGGGTGTGATTTGTCATTAGAGGGATTTTGATTTTGGAAAAGGAAATCCAAGGAGAGGGCTAGGAAGAGTCAACACACTAATGGGTGTGGGGGGGTTTCAATTGTCTTAAATTTATATTTCTTTTTTTTTTGTTTGTTTTTGTCAAAAAGGGGGGATGACATTAACTTGTCAATTAAAGGGGGAGAGAAACTCTAAACTATCTAAGATATTTTTTTTTTCAAAAAGAGAGGGGTGAGGGGTTCAACCTTTTCTCTCTTCTTCTTTTATTATAAATAAATATTTTTGTTTTTTAATCTAAGAAAAAAGTTGAGGAGGGGGAGGGGAGAGAGTAAGTGGAATATTTGTGATGGGGGGATTTCTTTTATTTATACATGCACATGTAGGCACACGTGCACACGCACGCATGCTCACGTGCACGCACACGTGCACGCACACGCACACACACACACACCCACACACGCACGCACGCACGCACGCACGCACACGCACACGCACACGCACACGCACACGCACACGCACACGCACACGCACACACACATGGGGGAAGGGGGGATTTTGTTGTGCCATGGGCGGATGTACTCTCATGGCAATTGGGGGACGAGGGAGGGAGGGAGGGCTAGATTAATGATGGGGGGAATGTCATTGGTGACATGGGGGTGGGTGCCATCTAAAAGACATGTTGGTAGTACAAAAACTCTCTTTCGATGTGATAATGCTTATGTTTGGTCATCCCATATGGGCTATTACCTCTTGCTTAAACAATCCTTCTTGTCTCAAGATAGTCGAAATCTTTAGGGATTTGACCTTTACTACCTCTAGAATAGGATTACTAGGCATAGAAATTATGCCTGCAAGAAGTCCTCTATTGGAAGGCTCTTCTAAAAGTGGAAAATTCAAGAAAGTTTTTATGCTTAGGGCATCAGCTAGCACATTGCCCTTCCCAGGACAAAACTTGATTTCAAAATCAAACTCCTTGAGAGCTTCAATCCACCTTCTTTGCCTCATATTAAGGTATGGTTGGGTGAAAATCCACCTGAAACTTTTGTGATTAGTCACAAGCATGAATTTTCTACCAAACAAATAATGACACTAAAGGTTTAGAGCATGAATGATTGCCAAAGGGAAAAGCATACAAGCATAGGGTACAATTAGACAACAAAGCTAATCGAATCCTAAAGGAATGAAAAAATGATTTCCTTTTTATCTAATCAAACTTAACAAAATAGAAAACAATAAGGATGAGGATAAGCCTTCATGGCTGAGTGAATATGCAGATGTCTTCCTTGAAGAGCTACGAGATGTGGATAGTGATATTAAGTTGGTACCTACAACAAAATTAGCCTCACAAAGAGGACATACAAAATGTCAATTCCTAAAGCAATTGAATTGAAGAAGCAACTAAAGCAATTGCTAGATTAGGGATTAATTCATCATAGCAATTCTTCGTAGGTGTTGCTATTATATTCCAAAAGAAGAAGAATGAAATCCTTAGGCTATGCATTGATTATAGGGGACTGAATCAAGTTACTATCAAGAATAAGTATCCCATTCCCCAAATGGACGAGTTGTTAGATAGGTTGCAAGGAGCTATGATCTTTTCAAAGATTGGTCTAAGAACTAAATATGATCAAGTTTGAAAAAAGGAAGAGGACATTCCAAAAACAACTTTTAATACCAGGGATGATCATTACGAATTCATTGTAATGTCCTTTCAACAAGCTGGTTCAATATATCTTCAAATTGTATCTTCAAAAAAATTTCATCATATTTTTTTGATGATATTCTTATCTACTCCAAAGAAGAGAAAGAACATCTAGGCCATTTGCAGATTTGTCCTAGAAATTCTTTGCAAGAATAAGCTTTTTGCTATGAAGAAAAAGTGTGCATTCTTGAGTAAAATGATTGAATATGTGAGATTCATTGTCTCAAGGAAAGGCATATTAGTAGATTCTACCAAGGTCAAAGTTATCTAAGATGGGCTACCACCCTAGAATGTGAGAGAAATCCAAAGATTTCTAGGCCTTATAGGGTGGTACAAGATTTTTGTCAAGGACTACTCCTTGATAGTAGCTTCCCTCATTGCATTGCTAAAAAAGCAAGATAAGATTACATAGATGACATAAGAGCAAGAAAGCTTTGACAAGTTGAAGGAATGCCTTACTACTACTTCCATTCTGAAGCTACTAGAATTCATGAAGGAATTTGAAGTCATCATCATTGATGCTAGTATCATGGCATTGGGATGTGTTCTTACCCAAGAAGGATGTAACATTTCCGTTGCATGACCTCCCCCCTAATTAAATGAAAATTTTAATTGAAAAAAAGGGGAATAAATCCCCCCTACTCATGCCGCCAATTGGGAGACGGTGGGGGAGTGGGGGGCTGTCGTGAATCAAAGCGGGAGGGGGGGCTGCTGCATGCCATTGGAGAAGGCAGGGGGGATGCTGTGTGTTGTTGGAGGAGGCAGGGGAGGCTGCCGTGTGTCGTCGGAGGAGGCAGATGGGGGCTACCATTGACAATGTGGGTAAGAGGAGGGAGCTTTAGCTGGTAGAAGACGACCCGGGTAGGGGGGTAACGACTGCTCCTTCTTCCCCTCCCCTATTCTTTGCATGGCAGTGGCCATCCAGCTCGCCGACCTGTTGGGAGTAGAGGGGGGGCCCCCATGTCTTACTAAATTCCCCCCCAACACCCTATAAAAAGGGCTTAAGTGTGGAGAGCCCTACACACTGCACGTTGTTTGACTGAAGAGAGAGAGAGAGGAAGAGAGAGAGAGAGAGAGAGAGAGAGAGAGAGAGAGAGAGAGAGAGAGAGAGAGAGAGAGAGAGAGAGAGAGAGAGAGAGAGAGAGAGAGAGAGAGAGAGAGAGAGAAAGGGAGAGTAAGAGAAAAGAGGGGGAGAGAGAGAGAGAGAGAGAGAGAGAGAGAGAGAGAGAGAGAGAGAGAGAGAGAGAGAGAGGGGGAGAGAGGGGGAGAGAGAGAGAGCGAGAGAGAGAGAGAGAGAGAGAGAGAGAGAGAGAGAGAGAGAGAGAGAGAGAGAGAGAGAGAGAGAGAGAGAGAGAGAGAGAGAGAGAGAGAGAGAGAGAGAGAGAGAGAAGAGGGAGAGTAAGAGGAGAGAGAGAGAGAGAGAGAGGGAAAAGGAGAGTAAGAGAAAAGGGAGGGAGAGAGAGAGAGAGAGAGAGAGAGAGAGAGAGAGAGAGAGAGAGAGAGAGAGAGAGAGGAAAAGGAGAGTAAGAGAAAAGGGAGAAAAGAGAGAGAGAGAGAGAGAGAGAGAGAGAGAGAGAGAGAGAGAGAGAGAGAGAGAGAGAGAGAGGAAAAGGAGAGTAAGAGAAAAGGGAGAAAGAGAGAGAGAGAGAGAGAGAGAGAGAGGGGGAAAATTTTTTCCCCTCTTTGAAGACTTTTGAACTTGCCGTCTTTCTTTCCCCGCTCTTAGAGAGGGTCCTCATCACGGGCAAATCCCTTCCATGAGGAGTCATCTCTCTCGTAACCTGGGTGCGTAGCCGCGAAGGAAAAGCCGTGTTATACGATGCCTCCCAAGTGAAGTAAGGTTCAATCGAGCATGAATCCCGCTTCAATTGATGGAGCTATGGTCAAGAAACCACAACGCTTGGTAACCAGATACTGAAAAATGGGTTGTTAGGACACATGCATATTCGTCAGTAAGCGAAAATCACATTTTTTTTGCATCAAAAAATTGGTTAAACTGAAAAGGTAGGGGTAAAAGCTTGAATCAAGTCCATGGGAATCATGAGTGCTACAATAATAGGTTAAGTATGTTTAGGTCATTGCAACAATAAGCTGGGTTTTGGGCTCCTATAATCCTTTAGAGAGATGTAGCTCACACATGCATTAGGCAGATGAATTTGTGTTCCTCGTACAAAAGAAAAACACAAGCTTCTATTTATAATCTGCGTCAGTGTATTGAAAAGAAATTCCCAAGAGTAGAACTCCATATTGCATCATTGTCCTAGGAAAGACTCACATCTAGATTACGTGGTATCACGGACAGTTTCAATAGCACTGCTAGCAAGTCATCTTAAAGATAGTTATAAGACATGCATATGAAGCATTAACCTTAATTGCTCAGGTAGTTCAATGAGATAAATCCTATATGGGGCTTAACTCGACTTATTTAGGATTAAAGGTAATTGAGCCAATCTATTGTTACTTCATAAGTGGACCATGAGACAAGTAAAACACTCAGTGGCCTCTATTCCAAATCTGGCCTTGATAAAGCTGAAACAACCTTGAAGATATCATCTTTAACCATGACGTAATCTGTCGTTAATACAAGAGGTTTGAGTGTCATTTCTTCCAATGACAACAACCTTGGATTAAAGACTAGCAAGCTAGGATAGCTTCCATTTGGATATAGATCCAATTGCATAATTACTTGCTCCTATCACATAGGAGCATGGTCTGAAAGAAGGTATTCCCTAACCCTCAAAGGATATTGGAAATTGCCACCAAGGCAAGAAGGTCAAATGCTAAGCATCAAGATAGGGACCCCCCACCTTAGCAAATGTCTCGAGCACTCACCTGCACCTTTGTTTGTGCTTGTAAATTTAGGAAAACCACTTCTAAAAAAGATTGTGTAATCCCAAACTCATAAATGTGAATAATGAATCAGGTTGAACTTTTGAGGGCGTGCAAAACCACCCCCAGCTAGTTGCCAACCCTAGCCAAGGGGGTTCTAAGTAGCTGTGATGGGAACGTGGACAAAACCCACCACGAGAGGTCTCTTCGCGGGTTGGATTGAACATAGGAGGACACTTGGATGCTAGGGGGGACTCTAGCTATAAATTCCTTGCCTCTGAATCCTACTCAAATGATCATCGTGAGATCTTGCCATAGGGTGGGGTGCTGCCTAAGTAGATCCCCCAGGCTAAGTGTTACAGGGGTAGTCACCAATGTGGTTAGGAGACCGTTGGGTGTTCGTCTCTGCATCATGGTCATGAGGGTTTGCCGTGACCTGCTCTTGTGACCCTTCCACCCACTACTTAAGATCTTGCCATAGGGTGGGGTGCTACCTAAGCAGATCCCCCAGGCTAAGTGTTACATGGGTAGTCACCAACGTGGTCAGGAGATCGTTGGGTGTTCGTCTCTCCCCTAACATGGATTGCCCTAACCAATGGCCGTGACTGAACTGCAGCCTTGTAGTAGTGCCGAGGCTTGGCCTTAGCGGCACCGCTTGTGGTGCAGTTGCTTCTCTTGACTTTGGTTGTGGATGCAAGGTTGGCGTACTTATGCTAGAGAGATCATTGATCCCGTCCTCTATGATGGGCTCAGCGTCTTTTAGATGCTCTTGGGCTTCCTTCACCCATTCCTTCACCTTTTCTATGGCCTCTAATTGTCGCTTCGGATGCAGATATTCCCCTACCTTAGCGCTTCCCTTTTCAGCCGTCTTCGGGGCTGACGTCTCTGCCTCTGCGTCAGAGACCTTCTTTCCAGCAGGCAGGCTTGTAGCACTCTCCATTTTTAGTGCGATTTTAGCTTTCGACTTCTTCCTCCTCTGTCTACAGCTCTTCTTCCCTATTGAGGCTACATCGAGATTGCTAGGTCCTGGTAGAGAGATGCCGGCCTGCTTCGTTTGGGCACGGGTCATGACGCGCAATGGGATAGGCGTGGCCTCCCCATCGTGGTTCTCGACACGAAAGAGCCCCAATGGGACAGATGGCTCGTTGTTGGCTGAGCTAGACAATAGCTTTTGCATTGGGCAATCGACGAAGAGATGGGTGATTCCACACTCAGCACACCTTTGGTCAGCCTTGTCTCTGTTTTGCTGCTCCCTTTTAGGGCAGCGTGATGAGACATGACCTGGGTGACCACAAGTCCAACAGGTGATTGGATCCTGTGTCTGCCCTCCTAAGCCTTTACCTCGTCGTCTTCCTAACGCCATCACGGGTATGGGGTGATAATCCATGAGGACAGCGTTGCCCTCATCGTCATACGAGACGTAAGGGCATATGTAAGCTTCTTCCTCGTTTGGTTCTTCCACATAGTGGACATGAGCATCACTCGGTAGATGGGTTACGTAAGGACCAGGTGGTCTAGGAATGCCTGTAGGATTTATTTCCATCCTAAGAATAGCCGGCTTAATGTCGTTAGGTGCAGGGATGGCCAATGGGGTTCCCCTTCCGAAAAATGGCTGCGGCCTGTTTGCTAGGTAAGGCTGGCCATATGGTTGTGAGTATGGAAGTCTCTTTGGCAATCTACAATGCACGACATCATGACTGAACCTGCCGCAATTAGCGCAAGGTCTTGACCTAGGGTCTTGACACTCGACTGGCAAGTGGTTTCTGCCACAGTACATGCATTGGACGTGTGGGCGCATTGGTCGTCTCAACATGTCTTGCAACTTGGCTAGTTCCATCTTAACGTCAGCTAAGTCTTGGTTCATCTTGGTGGTTTTCCCCTTATCCTGGGATAATGGGGCTGATTGCTCACTCGAGGCTGACGCTCTCTTTGAGCTTCGCAAGTTGGTCCCTTCTAGGTTCGCACTTCTGGAGCTCCACTCCTTCAGCTGATCCTCAACTCGGATGGCTTCCTCAAAGATCTTGGCTAGCGCGTCTTGCTGCAAGCTCGAGTTGCTTGCCAAAGCTTTGTATAGTTCCTCATTCTGAATCCTGCTGATAAATACAGTTGATACTGCTCTTTCAGTCGGTCGCTCTCCAGTAGGGATTCTCTTGAAGAGACTCCGCACATGGGTCACGTAGTTGCGAATGTCCTCCTTCTCTTTCTCCTTGACGTTCATCAAGCGTACTAGTAGATTATTGGAGTATTCCGGCTTGGCGAATCTCTTAATGAAGAGATCCTTGAGGCCATCGAAGTTGGCTCACTCTGCGTTATCTAAGCTCGTATACCACATCCCACCCTTGTCGCCCAAGCAAGAACGCTTGAGAGCGTTGAGTTAGGTCGTTGAGGTCGTTGGATCGCAAACTTGCTCAAACTACTCAACAAAGCTGTATGGATCGTCATGGGGTTGGTACTTATCGAGTTGCTTGGCAACAATAGGGATTTTAGACTGGCTCTTTGAGCCCTGGTTTGCTCCTAATCCTGCAAGCAGCGATGTCGCTAGAGCCATGGCACTTTGCTCTGTAGCCGTGTTGTCGAGCAGCTGCTTCATGAGAAGCTCACTCAGTGTTAAGTCTCCTTCTAGTGCTCTCTCATGGTCCATTCGATTTCTGCCAGCCAAGTTCAACACCCACTGCACCTCTCGCAACTCCATGCTTTGCCTTTGGCTCCTAGCCTGCTGATCTCTATTGTATTCAGCCATGCTTTGCAATGCTTTACGGGCCAGCTTTCTCTCCTCTTCTAGATCTGCGATGATAGCGTCTGCTGTCCTACCGCGGTGCTCATACCGAGCATGAGCATCGTAACTGCTAACCAACTGTGCTGAATAGCATCTGGAAAGAATCCTAAGTCAAATTCCTTGTTATTGTGCTCCACCAAGCTATCAATCAGGTTCAGTAGACTTGTCAAATCCACTTTGTCGGCGCCCCTTGCTTGGTCCTACTTTTGCGCGTTGATGGTTTGTCTATGTATTGGGTTCTCTCCTATTGGTAGGTTCCTTGAGTGGTTTATTTGGGTGAGTTCCTTCAGTTATTTAATATAGTCCTCAATTTATGGCCACTCAATGTGTCTTTCCCTGTGCACTTGTGCTCAATCAGGCTTTCAGCTTCCTTAAGTGTACTTCAAGTGCGGGAATTCAGGGTGAGTGCAGTAACCAATTTCTAGGCATCTTATGCACTCTTGCGTTGTTTTGGGCCTAATAGGCTTGTTGGTCAATTTTCTGGCCGTCTTGGCAGGGTTTAGGGTTTCTCTAATATGTTGCCTCGTTCGTTTTTGGTCCAATCAGGCTTTACAACTCAGCGGTTTGCGTCTAAGCCTCTGGGTCTCACAACTGCCCACTTCTAGCTACTAAGCGGCGGCACCCTATGATTTGTCTATTCCGTGTGCAAGAATCAAGTTCTGAGCGTCCTAAGGACTTTCGACAGTTTGTGCTGCTGAGTTCTAGCCGGGTCAGGTCAAATTTTTGAAAATTTGGTAAAAATCTGCACTTGGCCCAATTGGTTCGAATTGCAAGATTCGAGTGGGTCGAATTTGGGACTTGGACAGGGTGGACCCGGACGGGCCGAGAAGCGGACTTGGACGGGCCAAGTGGTTGATTCGGACAAGGTTGCTCGGACGGGTTGAGGCAATTGGGTCGAGGGTCAAGTTTAACACGTGGCAGAGGGCCGAATTTGTCCACGGTCCGAATGGTAGACTCGGACGGGCCGAGTAGGTTTGGGCCAAGTGGGCTGATTAGGGTTTTGGCTGGATGGGCCGAATGGCAAGGGGCCGAGGGCCAATTCTGGGACCCGACCCAGAAGTGACTGTTTGGATGCATTAGGGGAGTTTTGAGGTCTCGAAAATGCCTTTTAGGATGTGGAGAGAGAGTGCTCTAGACCAATAAGAGCAAAGCCTTTGTAACGGAACTTCTATTTTAAAAAAATTAAAAAATCATTTTACAAAAATATATAAATATAATAATATTACGAATTTGTATTTTTATTATCTATTTTTAGTCTCTTATATTCATGATTATGACATCTTTTGCATTAATGGCGTAGAGTCTCGACTACTTTTATTTAATGATGTTTCTAGATTAATGATAATGACTGATGTAATCGAAATTCAAATTGGTGAAAAGCATGGCACTCAATTTTTTCCCTCCTTTTTTTTATTTCTCTATTGTTTTTCCCTCCGTTATGGTAGCCTAGTCCTCTCTCTCTCTCTCTCTGTATATGTCTCTCTCTCTTCTACCTTGGATACAGAAATTCAACCTTCAACAAGGCGTCCAAGCTCCCAAATCACATCCATATCAGTGTTTAACTCATTCCAAACTGATGGAAGATGGATTCCTACTATCATTAGCAAAGGTAGTTGGATCACCATGCAACAAGCAAAACGTGGAAAAAGGCAAAGACATGAGAGCTCATTTATCTCTGCTTGGAAGGGTAGAATCCGAGATTTTAAGCTTGGAGCAAATAAGAATAGCATCAAAGAGGTACTAGTGCAACATGTGTTCATGCATAGAGAGCTATGTTTGAAACCTGGATCTTCAAAGCTTCCAATGCATAGACCAAATTGTAAGAATTTGATTCTTAAAGTTTTTCCTTTCTTAAACATGGTTTAGGTTTTTCCATTATAATATTTGTTTGTCTTGTAGATGTCTATCCCTCTAATCTTGAGGAATGGCAACTAGTGGAGTCTATTATTGATGTTATTGATGTTATACATGGTTCAATTGGAGAAGAAATGTATAGAGGCAGAAAGAAGATAGAGCTTGCAAAGAATAGAATATTCTTTTATGACCATTCTTATGTTATTCCTATGTGGTGTTGCCAATGGGGATCAATAAACCTCCTTCCTTTGCCAGATTTTTCAAGCTTTGAGTGGCCTTTGCCAAGTCCAGCTAGTGAGGGCTATAGATGTAAGATATTTTCTGAGATCCAGAAAGCACTAAAATCTAATATCTCAAGTAGGCTAAGCAAAGTTACTTTGTTTATGCCTATTAATATATTTATTGATTTCTTCTCTAATATGGAGATAATAATAACAAAAACCATGCTTTCAGTGAAGAGACTAACATATGATCATATCATACAATTTGTTGATGAAGGATGGGATACAAGGACAGAAGGAAAAATTATATGTAAGATAGATCAAGACTCTATAGCTTGTAAATATATGATTGCTACTCAAAATTTTATCCTTAGCTTTTACTATAGTCGATGGCATTTTGTTGGTAGTAGTCTAGTTGCTTTAGACCAGAATCTTAATGATTTCAGTAAAGATCCTATAGTGGATCTTGATATTTGGTTCAACGAGGATATTATTGCAATCTTAAAGATCAGAAAATCATGTACGCTACATCAAGTGAGGATGGATTTACAAAATGAAGACATTGAACTACCATTCTCCTTTGTATTCCAACTTGACAAGAAACGAGTAAGTTTTCACATCATATTATATCTATTTAGATGTATATCAAGATCTCACTTCCTAACTAACAAACATTTGTAATTTATTTTTTGCAGATATCGAAAAGGAGAGAAAATAATATACACTGCAAGGACATTCAAGAAAATATATCTTTACTATCAATATAAAATATATGTACAAATTTTATAGCAGATGTCTATTTGCCATCTCTATGAGATATACAAGGGGGCTGAAGGGCAAATTTCTATATATGAAGGCTTACAAGGCGATATGGCAAAGCTATTTCTTTTTTGGAGAACTATCCTTTCTAGGAGTTCTTTTGCCTTTCTTTGATGTCTTGGGTATAGAAGGTGTTGAAGCTGTGGCTTCGCCTTCCATGGTTATAGGCACCGCATCTCCTTCATGGTGCAAATCCCCACCAATCTCTGTTGTTGGTTGTATACAATTGACCATTATATGCTTCAAGAGCTTTGCTCTGATGTACCAAACATGCTCAGATGCATAGCAATCCTTCGAAAACTGTCACACATTTATAGAAAAAAGAGTTTTAGTTCATTATTGTTCTTACAATAGACTATATTTTTATCATCAATGGACTATTTGCAATTAATATCTATCTTAAAGTTTAGCATCTTTCATATTACCTTTACATGTTTATCATCATTAAGATAAACAAAGTTAACCATTCTTCTAGCATTTGCAATCACCCTCCAGCCAAGAATGGCTATCATCCTGATGGAGACACTGCAACCACCAACACAAAGTAAAACTATAAAGAGGACGGATGGTAGTTCATAGAATAAACTTATGTTTCAATTATTTTAATCAATAACTTACTGCAACTTGTCTATATTGCATTGTTGCAAGCAAATCAGACGACATAGGGGGTCTTTTCTCTAGCTCTTCAATTAATCTTTTGGCACCTCTATATATAAAACATATTGAAATTTAGAGTACTTACAAAAAAAAGAATTGAAATATCAAGGAGCCCTTGGATAATATGACTTACAATTTAGCATTTCCATGGCTTCCTTTCATAGAGTTGATTAAAAAACATTGCTTATCCACAAGGTCTATTGCAATCAAGCTTCAATGAGAACTAAAAGCAATCATATCTCAACAAATTAGTAGGATAAAATCTCAAAAAGTCTAATAGAATATTGAATCACTTACTTTTCATTATATGGAATTATAAGGACCTCCAAAGTATCAAAGTCAATTAGATTGAACCAGTGCTCAATAAAACTTGTATCAAGCTCATTCCTCATAAAGAATGAGATAGATGGATCAAAAACCTCAATTTTTTATTGCATATCCAAAGGAAACTCATGCATTATACACCTAGAAAATGCATAGAAATAGTGAGTATAAACAAGAAAAATCTTATTGTTGAAAAAATATCAATATGGGTGGATATACCTTAGGCCAACAAGAATAATACTGTCATTTACTTCTCTTCTTTTATCCTTAAGAATCTGAACACATGCAGCATCAAAGGAGATAACCTCAGTTCTTTTGCCTAAGTCACCAGGTAAGAAACAAAACACACTGAATCCTTTTGGATTAGCTGCTTCAAGAAGGGTGGCCAGCTCATTTTCAAAGGACTCTAGTTGCTCTGCTTCCCTTTCTTTAGCCATTTGTCTCCTATACTCTCTCCATTTATCTGCCTGTTCCTCTTTAGCTTTCTCCTCTTTTTCATGTTGCCTTGTATCTCTCTCATGGGTGACATCCTCAACCCTGAGACCAGAATCATCTTTCTTTCTCCTAGCTGGGGGCACATTAAGGATATTAAATGTCTTCACATCAGTGAGGGGAATTGGCTGAAGGACCTTTGAAAATCTATATCTTAGCCTTCTAAGAATTACCATGTCCTTGTCCATGAGTGTGAGCCTATGAGCATGAGTAGCACAAATATAGGCATCTTGAAAAAACTCAACTAAAAAATCCTCTGTGGCTTCTTGTATACAATTAAGAGCTGTTATTGTCCATCTGAAACTATCCAAACTATATTTGTCACAAATCTCCCTGACAAGCCTCTGAAAAGACAACTTTGGAATTGCATTGTCAAGAGCCTTTATTGCCTTCCTAATCTCCCTTAGGCACCTGACATTTTGAGAAAACTTTCTCTTTTGCTTTGACTTTCTAGAGAGCTTCTGAGGCTTTGAAGATTGATGAATCTTTGATGTTAAGCCCCTAGGATCAATCTTCTCCTTCCTTGCTGTTGCCTTAGTCTTAGCCATTTGCCAAAAAAAGACATGTTACTTCTTCTCCAGCATGTCTAGCGAAACACAGGTTTTAGACAAGAGGTATCCATGCTGCATGTCGTTTTCGCATTTCAGCTGACTTTTTCTCCAGTGTGTCCAGTGAAACGTGAGTGTTAGGTAAGGCACCTCCTTGCAGCTGCTTCTTATCGCGTTTCACCAGACTTCTTGTCCATTGTGTCCAGTGAAACGCGAATTTTAGATAGGAGGCCTCCTTGAAGCACGTTCTTTTCGCGTTTCACTGGACAACTCATAAATAGCAAAGTAATCGACAAAACGAAGAAAAAAAAAGCTTTGATCTAAGAAATGCTTTTAAAATTACATAAAATATCCACAAAATTAAGGAAAAAGTTTGAAGGATTGCCTTAAATCTCCACAACATTAAGGAATGCTCACACTATGGAAAAAATTATTTTGTAGTGCTGATAAGCTCATAATAATATAAAAGATTAAGAAAAAATATAAAAAAAATGCATTAAATGGAGCCTGTTGTTGAAAAGGAGGATGCAGAAAACCATACCTTCTTTGGAGCCTGTTCTTCACAACCGCAGCCTGATGACGAGAATGTGCTTGAAGGTTTCCTTTATTGGGGAAGCAGTGAAATGCGTAGAGATTGGAAGGAACACGAAAGGTAAAGGCAGAGTAGGAATGTTTTCTGCTTGCTGGAAATGCGGTGAAAGGCGAAGGCGGTGAATTTGCACTGGACTCAACGTTCTTGGCAAAGTGTTAAGTAACACACATGTGACGTATTCTCGCTTACCGGAATTTTTTCATCGATGGTACAAGCATTACTTGGCAAAGTGTTAAGTAACACACGTGTGACATATTTTCAAAAAAAGGGAGTGCGCATGTCTTCTGAGGAATTTGATACGGTGTATTAAGTGAGACACGTGTGCACGTTTTTTGAGGTATTTCGTGCATGCAAAAATATTGAAAATTTCGTCCAAATTTGTGGTCATGTTTATTTTTCCATCATTACACAAACTTTTTCGTTGGAACTATCACCACATGCTTAACGGTCAATATAAAAGCTTTTCGAAGCCAATTCTCCGACATTGTCTTCCTTTCTCCCGAAATTTCATCTCGACGTCCCTTCAAGGTCCTTGCTTCTTGTGTGAAGAGCAGTTCAACAATCTTTGATAGGTAACAAATTTTTTTAATTACAAGTATTTTAACAAAATCAATTTGATTAATATAGAAAGAATTTTTAATAACACTTGAAAAATTACAGATGTTATGTGCTTTGTATCTTTTGAAAGCAGCATAGCTTTTTCAGAAAGGATTTTATCATAAATTTCTGTGTTTCAATAGAATTAATTTATAGTTCATGTTTCTCTTCTTGTTTTGTATCTTTTGACCAGTGAAACGCGAAATAATGTCCCTGTTAGTGGTATTTTGCTTAGTATCGCATTTCACTGGTGAGATATTGAAATAATTTTTGTCTTCAAATAGTGTCCAGTGAAACACGATTTCTTCACCGGCATTTGCCTTGAATACCTTTATTTTCGCGTTTCACCGGTCAACTAAAAAAATTTCTCATTTTTTGATTTTTTTGTCTTGAAAAATGCAAATTTGGGGCCTCTTTCCATGGTTCCATTTTGTTTTATTGGATATTGTTGCCATTCTGCTTTGTTTTCAAGGATAAATCTTTTCCTGGTCAAGATGACAAAGAGGAAGCTATCTCTAGAAGGAATGGATGAGGAGGAGCTAATGGAGACTTCTGATGATAGGCTCTTTGATTTCTTACACATCACTGGAAATTCTTCCAAGTTTAGCTATATCAAGGAAATTTTCAATGTTCCTTTTGATTTGAAGGAGTTATTGGAGGATCTTGAAGATAAACTTAAGGAGTACAGATGTTTTTATGATAGACATGTGCAAGGTTTGGAAGTCAATGGATTTGCTCATTATAGTGATGTCATGGGAGAGCCACCAGTACATCCAGGTCAACTTTGCTAGGCAGGTTCAACCTCATTGATGAGATACTCAGAAAGAGAGAAACATGTTGCCCTTTCCATAGGTATCCACAAGGATGTTGGATTTATTGTGTATCTTCAATACATGGAAAATTCTTCTCCAGATATAAACCAACAGGGAAAGCTAGAGGATATTGCAAGTATGGATAAGGAGGTCGAAGAGAAGGAGGAGATGTTCCAAGAAGATGTTGAGAATCAACTTGTCCAAGGTTTTGATGTAGGTTTGTTTAAGAGTGACAATATCACAATGGTGGAAGAAAAGGAGATCGAGCCAAGTGCACAGGTTGATGAAGAAGGTCCTCTTGCATGTGTTCCAACATTTTCCACTTATCTTATCAACAAGAAGAGATATGTGTTGCTAAATGATATTCAACATCTTTTTGATCTTAGAGAAGATTATTGCTTAGCAATCCTTGCAGGTTGGGGCAAAAATGACATGAATTTTATAGGTTATGAATAAGAACCACTAGTAAGTCTTGATGTTGAGGGAGAGAATTTCCAAGATAGCTCTATAGCCTTACATACATGTATTAATCAGATCATAGAATATAAAAAGGGGGGGCTACCTACTACAGAAGAAGAGTTATTGCAGGTCCAGAAGAAACTTCATATTTATGATGTAGGGTATGAAGAGAGATTGAAGTCTCCATCAGATGAGAAGCCCAAGAGTTCAATAAATCTTTATGATGATAGTCTTCTTGAAGAAGTCGAACACCCTAAGGTATGAAATATAATTCGAAGTTACCCATTGAGTTTATGTTAGACTTTATTATGCATTATAGATAAATATCTTATATCTTGTACTGTTGTGGTTTGTTGTGTAGATTGAGATTGAAGATTTGGACAACTTTCTTGGAAGGGCCAAGGGCTCTAGGCCAATGAAGGTTGGAAAAAATCAAAGCCTTGGCCATTATATTGGAAACTTAAACAATCAAACAATTTTAATATATCATAGTAGATTGTCAAGCTCTCCAAGTCTACCAATGATGGCTTTGAGAGCTATCTCAAAGGTAATTGGATCTCAAGTTCTCAGCAGAGGTTTGGACAAGATCATTTTAGTGGAGAAGGAAGAAGTCATAAGAGTTTTTAGCTTCATGCCTGGATACAGTGGATCTAGAGCTGGATATTTTGGAGTTCTTGGCTCCTATTTGCTCTCTTATGTAGGAGATAATAAGAATTTGAAGCTTCTTCCAGGCTATCACAAACATGAGTTTTTGAAATACAGAGGTCTTATTGAGTGGGATGAAACAAAAGATTCCTCTAGAGGCCCTGTCGAGCTACCTGAAACCAAGGACTCCTCTGAAGGCCCTGTTGAGGTGCCTGAAACTAAGGACTCTTCTGCAACACAATCAGACTAGAAGATGCCAAAGATTAAGGGTTTCTTGAAACCCATCTTTTCCCAACTCTTTGTTTGGTTTGTAACCATTCTGTAAATCTTTATTTTGGGCAAGAATTTAAATATCTATCTTTTCTTCTTTGGGTAACAATTTGTATAGTCCTTGCTAAAGATGATGTATTGCTTGATGTGGTTGTATCTTTAAGCTTGAATTTATGCCAAATTTGTCGATAGAACCATTGAAAGACCTCTAATAAATTGTTGACTTTGTGTCTTCCACCTCCATGTCTTGTGTGTCTGAAATATTTTGTTCTTGCTTGATAATGTGATTTTTCCATACCTTGGGTTGACCAGATAGATAGAGATCCATATTGTTTAATAAAGTATGGAGCATGGTTGTATAGAATATGCTACATAGTCAACAAATAAAGAAAGTTATTTAAAAAAATTATATGAGTTTGACAATGAAGAAACAAACATATACAAACTTCTTACCATATAGTGAGTAAAGTGTTGATCACCCCAAGCTTCTGTCATCGCCTTTTTGAAAAGGTTCAATTGGTTTTTAAAGTCTTTGAGATCATCATCATTCTATTCAGTCTTATCACAATAAAAAAGCACTTTGTCTAGTGTTTCCCAAACTTTAGCTTTTCTATTCCGAGCTTGTCCATTATCAGTGTGATCCTTAACTGCATTATGTAGGGATTTCCACTAATTAAATTTAATAGTTGAGCCACCATTTCTCGATTTATCTTGCCAAGTCTCCCATGAAAGCCTAGAAAACTTCTAGCCTTCACTCCACCAATAGATGGTTTTTTTGGGACACAATTATCATCCTTAGACTTCTGAAGATCTGGTTCAATAACAACATTGCCACCATGCAAACCAATTGCAGAGAGAACTTTTTCAACCTTTGTGATAGCATCTGTTCTAGTTGATAATGGCTTCAGCTTCCATGCAAATCCTATATAGAGATGAACAAGCTTTTCAATTATCCTGCAAAGTGCATGAAGTGTACAAATATGGGCATTCGCTAAAGGAATGTCCAAGACTGGTTTAAACTGTGGATCCTTATTGTGCCTAGAGGGAGCTCTATTCCAATTGCTTGAGTTTAATTTTGCAGCTGGTGACATGCAATATAAGCAATGAGATCTGGAGTTGGCTCCCTTTGATACATTATACATACATTTGAGTATCTTTAGGTCACCAGTTATGTGCCACTCAATCTTGTAGTTCCCAAATCCTTCAACAAATAGCTCTTCTCCTGCTTGTTGCCTTTGAATAACATTAGGTATTGATGTTTGATGAAAAACCCAATATAGTATATCAAAATTCTTAGTATCTACCTCAAATGCTCCTAGCCACCAGATGTTATATTCAGATTGAACACTAAATGATGTTCAGTGATTGCAATGACCTGACAAAAGTGCTCTATTCATCAAGGTGATAGAGATTCTCTCCAATTTTTTACATTTTAGAATCTCACTTTCATCAAGTTTAATCACAAATCTAGCCACTCCATGTGCCTCTGCTAACTACTGACAAGTCATAAAATTTGATCATTAAGCATTGTAGGGTAGGCAAGTCAAGGAAAATATTGTTAAATTCATTGAATGTAACCTCCTTTTTCTTGCCCTTGAAGCTAGCCTTGATATGAAAAGGCTCACCTAGAATCCCCATCACTTTGTTATTAACTCTTTGTCTGATAGTCCTAACCACAAATGGCTTCGGAAGTATGCAATTGCGTACCTGTCCTTGCTTCATATTTGATTGCAAAAGCTAGAAAAGTTGCATATAAGCATCTCGACTGATACCAATACTATCCAGTGTCTTCTGTACTAACTCAGAATCCAAAGAATGATCCTTTACAAATGACTCCAAGCATTGTTTCTTTGCCTTTTTAAATATCTTCTTCTCCAAAATATCCTTTGAAACTACTGAAGGAAGAAGATGATAATAAAACCGAGCTGCTTTTAAAGAATCTCTTTCACTTACATTTGGTTGTAGAAGAGATCTAAGCAAAATTAACATCACAAATCAATGCAAGTAATTTAAATAAAGCCATATTTAAGATTTTTCAAGTGAAAAAAAATATACCTTGCTGCTTGGATTCTTTTACCACAGCCTCCTCCTCCTCGTTTGAGATTCTCAATATTTTTAAGACCTCTTTGTCGATTTCGAAGGCCTAATAAAGTTTGCTTTCGTTGATAAGCTTTGATACGCTTTTCCAATGAATGAATTTTTTGTTGACAATCCTGTAGCTTCTGCAACAACTCTATATTGTGTTTCATCAAAAGATGATTCTCTAGTCCAAGGATATCCTTTTCTGCAACAAGATTAAGTGTATAACCTAAAATCCATTGTAGCCATCACCAATAAACCTCATTAATGATGAGCTATTATAGAAAGGAGGAGTGCTATTTCTGCTAGGATCTTTGGGATATAGCTTTCCATCTAACCAAAGATCAATATTCTTCTTTCCTTCAAACCTCAGTATATGTTTCATAGACTCTGCAACCGTGATAGATTTTGTTCTCTTTCTTATTGGTTCATACTCACTATCCAACTCAATATGAAGATGATAGAGAGGTCTTTTATGAGAGCTACAGAGATCATTAGATGATTGATCCGTAGCTGAGTTACAGAGATCATTGGGTGATTGATCCATAGCTAAGGATATGATTAGAAGCAAGAACGAAAACAAAGAAGAGACTACTAAGGAGGAGAAAAAAGGAAGAGAGAAACGATGGAGGGAGGCAATCGAGTATCCACCAAAATTCAAATTGAATATTACTTTTTACTTTAATGAGGAGAGGTAAGATCTTCATTATGACAACCTTGCCAACTTTATGGCGACCTAGATTTCTAGGTTTAATGTGACCATGAGAATATCACGACAATGACTTATTAACGAATTTTGATATTTTAACTTACCAAAATATAAACCTTTTAAAAATTCTATAAATGATTTTATTTCTTAATTTTTTCTCTCTCTCTAGGATCTCTTACAAGGCATTTTCGAGACCTCAAAACTCCCCTAATGGGCCGAGCGCGGCACACGTCAACATCGCGAGTTTGATTTCGATCGTTTCTTGTGATTCACTCAATCGTACCAGGCACAAACCTCCAGATCCTACCTAAAGGGATAAGAGAAGGGATTCATATACTTGGATAGAGTGGTGGGCTCGTCGTTGGTGCGATTGAATCGAATCAGGCAATAGCTCTCTCTCCCTCTCTCTCTCTCTCTCTCTCTCTCTCTTACACACACTGAAATGGTTGCAAATGAGTCCTCCCTTGGCCTCTTGGCTCTTGTACCCCTTCCCGGGTATGGTGTTGATGCTCCCAATCACTCACTTGCTGATCTTAGGCATCACAAGTGAGCTTTTTGCCATTTTTGCATGATTTTTGCCCTGTTTTGCCATGTTTTGCAACAGTAAACCCTACCCTTCTCCGGTGAGATTTCCTAATCCTATCCTACTCTAAATGCAACAAGAATTGAAAGCAAAATATTGAAATGATTTCTCCATGTTTCCTAATCATGAAACAAATAAAATAACCCAAAATACTTACTTGTTTTGAATATAAAAAACACTCAACTTCCTACCTATCTCAAGCTCCGTTTCGGGGATGAATCCCTTACTTCGATGCTCGATATGAGGCGCGCAAGTGCTCAAGCTTGAATCCGTTGGTCCAACAGAACCAAAATGTGGGAGCTTTTGCTCTACTGCCAAGACCCACGGACCGCTTATTGTTTCAAGCATTCCAAGCGAGCTTTAATGGCTATCTCTCACCTAGCCGATGCGCCGTCGATCCTATGAGTGTAGCGAGCTTACCTTAGGGCCGATATGAGTTGCCTCCTCTCTCTCCCATACGCCGGTAGCTCCACGATCCTAGATGCTAGCTCAAGCATCCTCAAGCCTCCTCCACCTCCAAGCTCCATCCTCCATAGCCATGCACGCAAGAAGAGAGAAGAGAAGAGAAGATGAGAAGAGGAGATGGTGAAGAGCTTCACTCTCTTGATCCCTCACTCTCACCCACTCAATCCCTCACACTCTTACACTCCCTCTCTCAAGAGCACACACAAGCAAGAAGATGAGAAGGAGAGAAGAAGAAGAAGACTCTTGTTGCCACACACCAAAGAATGATCTCTTATTCACTTTTTGAACTTTATATATACAAACCCTAAAATCCCATGGACACTCATCCCTTTTTTACATGACCGGCCATTGTGGCAAGGTCATTTTTCCATTTCCCTCTTCTAGCCTTGTGCCTCTAGCCTACACCCATCTAATATTTTACAATTGGCACAGGAGGGAGCCTGGCGCTCTTTTACAAGAGTTTTTCGAGTTTTTTGAGGCGCATTTTCATTTAAGGTTGCGTTTTTTGCCCTGGTTCATCTTTAGAGGCCGCCTGCATGTCTTTGCTCTTTTTCCATCTTCCTTTTGCTTTTTCCTCCATTTTTCTGCCATCTTGACTTGGGGTTAACACTCCTCTTGTACATCATCAATGTTTATCTTAACATATGGACATGTTGCATAAATATCTTGCAATGAATTGTTTGATGCTCACATTCTCCAACCATGATCAACGTAACTAGCCAAGTGCCACTTTGATATAAACTCTTGACAAGTACACTATTCTTTGAACCATGGTCAAAGAAGTGTAATGCATGGAGTCTCAAGCTCCCCAACCTTAACCACAATTTCTATTTTTTCTTGTGCCCAAGGGTCCTAAGTACAACTTAGGTAGCAACTCTTATAACCTAGCCATTTACCCTTTTTCTTTCCATCTTCCTTCTTTTCTTGAGATACATCCTCCATTACATGCTTAGGAGTGGGCTAAATTGAAGCCCTAGGCTGTTTAGGATTTCTACTTGTCATGCTTTTTTAAGTCCATGTAGTATCTTCATTCCTCTTTATCTTATCCTCCACAATTACATCTGTATTTTGCAACTTAGCCAGATAAGCATACACGGAGAAGGAATCAACTAGTGACTCCCATCCTATCATGTCATGAATACATGTACTTGCATTGATTAATTCACTTCTTGATACTTTTCCCTTCTTAGCTACATACATCACATGAGACCATGTGATAACTGCTTATTTTGTGCCATTTTTACACTATTTCTTGGCAAAACTAAAGGGATTTGGCTCTATATTATGCAATATTTTTCATAATATTTAATTAAAAATAAGGTTGTAAAGCTGTATTTGGGCTATGCTGAGGTGGAATTAGAAGTTGAGAGTCGGGGTATTTTTTTATGAAGAATTTAGGGAGTGGAAAAATAATAAGTGATAGAAGGCGGATGTGGAATTTTTTTTTTAGTGAAAGGCGTAGATATTTTTAAGACGGGTAGAAATACGGGTATGATTTAGCATGCATACATGGAGTTTGGGTCAAGAAGCTATGGGCAGAGACAAAATAGGTCCAGAGATGTTAAAGAAACTAGTTCACGTGGGAAAACTGTCATTTTTGAAAAGAGGTTATTCAAGAAGTTGGGGGGGGACTCTCATGCGAAGAACAGAGTTGAAGAGAGAGAAAGAATACAGGAAAAAATGGACGCCATCATTTTGGGAGTTTTTGATGTTGCCTCATTTCTAGCATGGATTGGTTGCATTTGATCCTCTCTTACATCTCCTTCAACCTCATGCCATTCTTGATCATGATTCTTGAGTGTATAGAGAGAAATTTTCAGCAAGATTAAGGAGAGATTAGTGCGTATTAGTGGAAGAAGCGAAGGATTACAGATTTTGAAGATTTTTGAAAGTGAAGGGAGAGGAGAAGCAAGCACCAGCACTCTCAAATACGGTGGACCATCCTTAATTATCTTCTTAATTAGGTATGAATATTTTCATTGTAAAATGAATAAGAAATGGATAAAATATATGATTTATGGTTGTATGCATTCATTCTATGATATATGAAGGTAAAATGGAAGATAAGAACTAAAGTTCTTGCATTAGTTGCACTGAAATGGTAGAGAAATGGCTGAAATTAGGGTAAAAACTATATTCTTAAGCTATAATTAAGAAACATTAAAAGTTCTAGATAATGTTGATAAGAAGTAAGTTAAAACAGAGTTATAATGCATTGAAAGGAACCTAAAAATGAAGTTTTATATATTGGAGATGAATCTACTAAAAGATATATGCATTTTAGTATAAAAATGATAGTTTTTTAACTATAATGAGTGATAATAAGAGTATTAGTAAAATATTAAGGATAAAGACCCAAAAAAGAGTTAAATTAGGCCATGATGGATTGATCTATTAAATTTTAGCTCAAATGGACTTCTCAAATTAAAGTTATTGAATTTTAATGGTAAAAATAACCGTTTTTGGTGTTTTTGGGTAGTAATTAGTAAATATTAAGAGTAAACGGAAAAGTTTATGGATTAAAATTTGTATTCAAACTAAATTTAGTATAAGGAATTCCTAGTTAATAGGGTTTGATGTATTATGATCAGATGCAATTATTATAAATAATTTTATTTTTTGGATCGTAGTAATGAAAATAAATAACTTTTTGATAATAAGTGAGTTAGAAGAAATACTGAAAAGAGACTATAGTTTATTTATTGTTCAAAATATTCTCATGAAAATTTTTAAAGAATGGAATTCATTTGTATGTACTTCCTTTGTTAAATATAATTCAAGTATAAAATAGTAATTAGTAAATATTAGTACTAATATTAAATCATTGGCATAAATTAAGTATGGATTAAGAGTTTTTAAGTAATTTATTTCTCTAGTAGAAATCTTGAAGATAAAAAAGTTTATATATTATAGGTTATAATTCAAAATGAAAGTTAAATAGTGATGTTTAGTGAATTGTAAATATGCAAAGAATGTTATTAGTTGGACTACTAAGAAATAGGATAATATGACTTTTATGTAATAATTTATAGATGAAAAATATATAAATATCCACTTTAAATCTTAATTAATACAATGGCTTTACACATAGCCATTTTGCCTACGTATTTGGGGACTTTTTAGGGCACCGTCATTTTTGGTGCGTTTGCCAGGAGAGGCAAGCATGCTACTTATGGAGAAGCGGGGGTGGTCTTGGCTAGTTTTAAAGCTGAACATAAGCTAAAAAGGAAATACATTTTAAGTCGGAGATAAGATATTAACAAGGAATAGAAACGCGAAGGAAAGATCTAATAGATCTTTCAATCACTTGAAAACCATACTCTCTTCAAAAGTTCAACATCCCAAAAGGGGCACATAATAAACCACCACATGTATGGCAAGAGCAACATATAAGGAGTCTTCCTTGAGAGATGGGGAGAAGTTATAGAGCCTAGGATTAGAATCTTACACCTATTTGACCTTGCCGTGGGATTTAACTTGTGATTGTGAGACCTACCCAACAAATTTTCGATCCAACCTAACAAGATTCTGATGTACCAATACAAAGAAGTTTTTTTGCGAAGATTCTTTCCTAAATTGCCAAAGGATATACAACATGTTATCGTTAATAAGGCATGGGACACCGATTTAGTGGATGGGGGTAAGCATTTCAAACTTCAACTGTGGATTGATGTCGAGCAATTATGCACTTGGAATTGGATGTTCCAAAATGAGGCAAAGGGGATTGTCCTATTAGCATCACATTTTAAGTTAGTCGATGAAATTCAACTTAATACCATTAGCGCGAACCACCATTACGATTGGTTTTCTAGAGAGTTGTATAAGACTTTTAGGAGAATAGACTGGGCTCAAGTGTCTCAATGGGGGTAGTAATAATGAAGGGAGTCAACGTAACATTTGATACAAAGGAAGCGCGGGAAGTGACTGAAATTTTAGGTTTAGTAGAAAAGCATAGTGAGGACATACCCTATGGGGCCGAGAATAATGAACTACCTGACATTCTTCAGAAGTTGAGTTTACACAAATAAGGTCCCTTACAATAGAGATTGGTAGAAGGCTGTGCTTGATAGGGAAAATCATCGCATGCCAGAGTGAATGAGTGAAATCCAAACGTTAGCACGGGAAGAGAGAGACAAAAGAAGACTGGAAAAGAAAACTGAGTGAATAGTGGAGCAATTAGAACAATTGAACATTGAACTACAAAATACCTTGCAAGATGGGCTAGATTTGTCATTAGAAACCGAAAGAGTCACTGGAGAGACATCTTCTATTGGAACCGAGTTAGATTACAATTGGGAGAGGCAAGCAGGTAGCTCCGAGGGAACGAGTGGTACCAATAAGGATAGCTCGAAGAAGGGGTCAACTACTAGTGAGAAGAAAGAAGAAGATACAAAAGAAGAGGGTCAAACTAGTGACGATTTTGTGGGTTTTGATAACACTTCCACGGTAACGCTAGGACATAGAACATACGACATTCCTATTGATCATATGATAGAAGATAACAATATAGAAAATTTTACTGTATATTGGGGTCTTAGTAGATTATTTGCTGACCCAAAAGAGCGGATTCCAATCTTTGAAAATTTAGAGGAAGTCTTAAGAATATTCTATATGGCAATAGATATAGGCTTCTGCAAAATTGGAAGCTGCAAAGGTTAAAACTTTGCAAGTTGTGAAAAATGAATGGAAAACTTTTAACGATCGTAATGTTTTAGCTTATTGTATCTGTATGATGTAAAAATGGAATTATTTGGGGTTGCACAGCTTACATGGATCCAATACTTTGTTCCACTCACAGTGCATGAGTTAAAAGTACACACCACACTGATGAATTGCATCTAAAGGATCCAGATTGGGCTGAATTTAAAAAGGATTTAAGGGAAGATTTTTACATATAGAGGATGCTAATTTGGTTACTTGTAGATCATTCCAAGAGTGAGTAACTAAGCCCAACAAAGGGCTTGTGGCTCTATTGAATTACTACAAGAGTTTGAAAGCAAATATGATCAATTATATATAGCAAAGTAGCAGGCTCTTGAGGCATAGAAGATTGAGATGTTTTTATAAGCAATGGATCCTATCTTACAAGAGAGTTTCAAATATCTTTTGGAAGATTGAACAATGGAAACAAGTCTTAAGACAAATTGGCATCATGTAAAAGAATCTATTAATGCACTTGTAAAGAAACAAATAAGAAGGGCTACATTGCATGTTGGGACTTTGCCTACTGCCTCTAACAAGGTAGCATAATCTATAGTTAAGATGCCTATGCCTATGGCTATACCTTCTATATTTATAGTAAAAGAGGATGTTCTAGAGAAGTTAGTGAAGGAAATGCAAGACCCACAGTTGAAGGTGACAAAGGTAGATGAAAAGGGATGGATTCTAGACTGTAAGCCTCCTCGAGAGGGCTTTTTTTGTCACTACATATTGTGTGATAGCCCTTAGAAAGAGAGGCACGATCGTGACATGTACCGTGATGCATTAGAGAGGGATTTAATCTTTTGAAAAGATGGAAAAATTCATGCAAATGAAGCATGTCTTCTTCTTGCTTTGAACTTTAGGAAAGGAGGAATGTAAAAATTATTTGTTAATATGGTTGCTAAAAATGTGTATGTAGCAATGCATGCTACTACATTTGGATTGCAAATAGAGAAAGACCATGTATATGTTGTGGCTAGTTACAAAGCTTAGCCATCGTGACGGCCCCCTAGAAAGTCCTCAGATATGTAAGCAAAATGGTTATTTGTAAAGCCATTGTATTAATTAAGGTTTAAGGTGGATATTTATATATTCTTCGTCTTTAAATTATTAGCATAAAAGTTATATTATCCTCTTTCTTAGTAGTCCAACTAATAACCTTCTTTGCATACTTATAATTCACTAAACATCACTATTTAACTTTCATTTTGAACTACAACCTATAATATATGAACTCCATTATCTTCAAGATTTCTACGAGAGAAAGAAATTACTTAAAAAATCTTAATCCATACTTAATTTCTACTAATGCTTTAATACTATCACTAATATTTACTAGTTATTATTCCTTGAATTATATTTAACAAAGAAAGTACATACAAATGAAGTCCATTCTTAAAATTTTTTTATGAGAATATTTTGAATAATAAATAAACTATAGTCTCTTTTCAATATTTTTTCTAGCTCACTCATTATCAAAAGTTATTGATTTTTCATTACTACTACTCAAAAAAATAAAAATATTTATAATAATTACATTTGATCATACTACATCAACCCTATTAATCAAACATTCCTTATACTAAATGTAGTTTGAGTATCAATTTTCATCCATAAACTTTTCCAGTTACTCTTAATATTTACTAATTACTACCCAAGCACATCCAAAAACACAAAAAATGACTATTTTTACCATTAAAATTCAATAATTTTAATTTTAGAAGTCCATTTAAACTAATATTTAATACTTTAATCCATCATGACCTAGTTTAGCTCTTTTTTGGGTCCTTATCCTTAATCTTTTACTAATACTCTTAATTATCACTAACTACAATAAAAATTTATCATTTTTGATACTAAAATACATATATCTTTTAGTAGATTCATCTCCAACATATAAAACCTCATTTTTATGCTCCTTTCAATGCATTCTAACTCTATTTTAACTTACTTATTATCAACATTATCTAGAACTCTTAATGTTCCTTAATTATAGCTTAAAAATACAGTTTTTACCCTAATTTCAGTCATTTCTCTACCATTTCAGTGCAACTAATGCGAGAACTTTAGTTTTTCTCTTCCATTTTACCTTCATATATCATAAAATGAATGCATACAACCATAAATCATATATTCTATCCATTTCTTATTCATTTTTCAATGAAAACATTCATACTTGATTAAGAAGATAATTAAGGATGGTCCACCGTATTTGAGAGTGCTGGTGCTTGCTCCTCCTCTCCGTTCACTTCCAGCAATCTTCAAGATCCCTAATCATTCGCTTCTCCCACTAATATGCACTAATATCTCCTTAATCTTGCTGAAAATTTATCTCCCTACACTCAATAATCATGATTAAGAATAGTATGAGACTGAAGGACATGTAAGAGATGATCAAATGCAACCAATCCATGTTGGAAATGAGGCAACATCTGCTACAACAAATCAGCAAGAAACTCCCAAAATGATGACACCCACTTTTTATTGTGTTCTTTCTCTCTCTTCAACTCCCTTCTTTCACATGACAGCACCCCCCCCCCCCCCCCCCCAAAAAAAAGCTTCTTGAATAACCTCTTTTCAAAAATGACAGTTTTCCCACCACGTGAACCGATTTCTTTGATATCTCTTCACATCTTTGGACCTAATTTGTCCCTTCCCCCACAACTTCTTGACTGAAACTCCATGTATGCATGCTAAATTATACCCGTCTCCAAAATATCTACACTTTTCACTTAAAAATTTTCCACATCTGCCTTCTATCACTTATTATTTTTTCGCTTCCTAAATTCTTCATCTAAAAATACCCCAACTCTCAACTTATAATTCCACCTCAGCACAGACCGAATACGGCTTTACAACCTTATTTTTAATTAAAATTTATGAAAAATAATGCATAATACAAAGGCAAAGCCCTTTAGTTTTACCAAAAATAGTGTAAAAATCGTACAAAATAAGCAGTTATCATTCCTCCCTCACTAGCTTGAGTGAGCTCCCATGAACTAACAAAAGGACAACTATTCCAGTCATCAAAAATAGCTTCAACAACAACAATAGCATCCATGAAAGCTTCAACAGGTCATGTGAAAAAACAAATATTCTCCCCCTCCAAACCATGAGCATCTCCGCTGGAGCACAACTACATCTGCAACAATCCTGCAAAAGGAACACAAAGGAAACAAGTATATTCCAACAAATAATAATCTCAGCCTTCTACAATTAAGAACTAACTTAATGTGACAACAAAACCAATCCCCAAACCACTCTATGCAATGACGTGTATGACATTGCAATTTCCAAGCAAGAATCCAACCAAAAAGAAAACCGTAAGAGTTGCTAAGAAACAAACATATGCATCCTTGTATAAAGTAGGCCACCAATAACTAGCAAACAATACTTTCTTTGCTATGAAATCTCCTGCAAAATGACCACCACAAGGTTCATCATGTAATGCATTTAAGATCCGTGGTACCTCATCTTCTCGAACACACCTTCGATAAATTTCGTCACGAGGAAAATACTTATATAAATAGCATGACATCAAAACATAGGACCGTGACTGCAATAAAATACAACAACATTCATGCTTTGGTGCAGTTGGTGGATATTTAGTCGTGCTAAGAAAATTAGGAATATCATCATACCGTGGTATTATGATAGAAACTTCAAACAATTGAGCATCAGGTAGGTCATCATCTATACCTTTCTTTATATCATCAGTAATTAATCGAGATATATGGTCAGCAAGAACATGTGATCAGTCCGCATGTGTAATTACTTCAAAATCAAAATTTTGAAAAAGCAACATCCATATGGTAACTCATCCCCACTAAGTTTAGGTTTATTTAATAAATATTTTAATGCTTCATGATCCACATAAAAAATAAACTTGTTGCCCAACAAATAATGTCTAAACTTAGTTATAGCAAACACCATCGATAAACACTCCTTCTCAGTAGTTGTATAATTTTTCTTAGCATCACTGATCAAATTTCGACTGACATAATAAATCAGATGATCTATATCCGTATTGTCTGCCCCTAACACATACCAACTCCCATTGTATCCATAGAAGCATTAGCATGAATATAAAACTCTTTAGACCAATCAGGTGAAACCAAAATATGACCTTCAACCAACTTAGCTTTCAATTTCTCAAATGCAGCTTGACATGCTGAATCCCAATCATAAGGTTGATTGTTCTTAAGTAAAGCAGTTAGACGTGAAGCTACCAGTGCAAATGACTCAATAAAGTATCAATAAAAATTTAGATGGCCAAGAAACCCTCATAATTGCTTCAAATTTTGTGTTGAAGGTAAACTAATGATTTTTTGTACTTTTGCCATATCCATTGCAATACCATCACCTAAAACTACATGGCCTAATAATATTCCATGTGGTACTCCAAAAACACACTTCTCAGGGTTTAAAGAAACACCTATACTCTCACAACATTGGAATACCTCTTCCAATCAATTGGCCATATTATCCTCATCACCACGCACACAAAAGTCATCTAAGAACACTTCCATTCATTCAATCAGAAAATTTTGAAAGATTGCCATCATTGCTCTTTGAAAAGTAGCTAGGGCATTACACAAATCAAATGGCATTACTTTATAGGCAAAGGTTCCCCACTCTGTACTGAAAGTAGTTTTAGGGTGATCTTCAGGGTTAATCAAAATTTGATTATAGCCGCTAAAACCCATCCATAAAAGAATATAGTTGATGTCTTGCCACACAATCTAATAATTGATTAGAGAAAGGCAAAGGAAAATGATCCTTACGAGTGTGCTTATTCAGTTTGCCATAATCCACACATATGCGAATTTTATTAGAATTCTTCTTAGGAACAATGACTATAGGTGAAACCCAATCACTATACGCAACAAGATAGATAAAGCCCACATCTAATAATTTAATAATTTCAACATGTACTTTATCTACATAGTTAGGATTTATACACCGTTGATGCTGGCGTATAGGTCTAACACCTAGTTCAATATCAATATAATGTTGGCACAATTCAGGCTTCATGCCTTTCAAATCTGCATAGCTCCAAGCAAACACATGAGAATATTTCTTTAGAACATTCTGTAACTTCTCCAAAGCAACACCTTACAACTCTAAATTGCACACATAAGCTATTTGAACCCTATTAGGTTTAATAATTGGTATATCAGTGAATTTCATCATGGGTACATAACATAGCCGATTACCCACTCCCACATTTTTCCCATCATTAACTTTAGATTGTGGATTGTGAAATGTGATTTGCAAGATGTTTGATATGCAACTAATGTACTAAAAGGTTCCTATGGCAGAGAAAACTCAATGATTTCAACCATATAATGATCCAACACATCTTTCTTCCCCATTAACACTTGCAAGTCCTTTGAATAATACCATGTACTTTTGTTTTTATTCTTACTTTGATAATGTAAACCTTGGCGATAACATTGCAAAATCTAATTATGAAACTCAAGACATCGTTGATCCTGAAAAGTCCACTTCCATCTCTTACGTTTCAGCTTAAGTATCAACAAGTGAATATTTTCATTTTCTTCTCTTTGTATGCAACAACCTAAATAGTGAATAATTCTCTTTAGCTCTATAAAGTTTTTTGGAGCCATTTGTTCATGCCATGAGAGGTGTGGCTCAATCCCATCACCATAAAATATAAAATCCATCATCTTTTCGATGAGATGTGGTAAAATCTTTCTCTTACCACACTCAGCAGTTAACGTGGAAATAAAATTTCCCTCCTAGATCTCAAAGGCACTCCCCCTTTTGGATGATATATTCAACGTAGTTTATGATAGAGCCAAGGGACATTTGTAGCCCCCTGGCCCCTAGGAGACACTAGGACACTTTCACTTTTTCTCTCTGAAGATAAGTTGTTATTACAAGATGTCGAACTCGCCCCTGCTTGCAAAACACTGATGGTTGCATCCCTCATAGTTAATTGTTCCATCAATTGAAATTGTACTTGTTCTATATGTCACTTCTCCTATAACATGTGCTCGATGAAATTCTCAGTTTGATTTATAATCTCCTCTAGATGATTTATCTCCTCACTATAATCTAATTGTAAATATTGAGCCAATTTCTTATTCTTTAATGCTTCACGCTCTGTAGCAGCTTTATCTATTTGTAGTTGAGTGATTTTATTCAGCAATGATTGAATGAGATCACTATCATCTACTACCTCATCTTTATTACATAAAATTTCCTCCTCCAACGCATCCATTAAGTAAAACAGATTCCCTTGAGGCATCTCCATAGCTTTACTATGATAACTGACCTCATCCACGCACTTCTCTTCCCAATCTATCATGCTAACATAACAAGAGACAACTCTACCATCGAGAGAATCGTCGTCATCTTCTTTACAAGAAAGGGACGGGAAAGACCTACAACTCCCATTACCATGAGATTCTCATATTCTTTTTCTCCAATAATGGAAGTAAAAGTGTTGAATAGACATAGGTAATTGGTCAAACACAAATGGAATCTTATCCATCCCCAGAGAAGAAAACGTAATAGGTAGGTTCTCTGTTTCCCTTCCATTAACCTCCAACATTGGTATAAATTCTTCAATGTCTGGTTCATCACTCATTTCCTCTATTCCATCCTCTGATTCTTCTTTGTGTGTACTGACTCGATAATCAAACTCAAAGAAGAAATCCTGAAAATGATCGTGCTCTTGTATTCTACTGACATTTAGCCTTGGGCTCTCCCTTACTAAGCTTCTAGCATCTAAACTAGTAATCCCCCATTCATCTCTCCAACATTTTTCTCATCCTTAGAAAAAATGCCAATAGATAAGATAAACCACTATCGGAGGTGGTCAACCAATTAGCTATATCACTATCACTATCATCTTCTAAAGAATAGTGCACAAATAATTCCTCCATACCCAAGGCTTTTGCCATATTCTTCTGATGCACCATATTGACTGTTGTCTTATCCCCATCTAATGAGGCACGATGACATATATCTCTATCTAACCAAGCATAGTTTTTCTCAGTCTCTGAGCTCTCATTAAATTCATCCTCTGTTGTCCCAGGGCCTTCAGATTGATTCATATCCGTGCTTTCCTCTATAGGTTCATGCAAAAACTCCCTAGCCACAACCATTCTCAACTGTACCCTATCGTGCTTGGGTCCTATTGTTATAATGCCTTTGTGCCATCTTTGGTTGCACCATGATTGCAACAACCAAGGTCTACCCAAAAGAAGTGGATATGAAGTAGCTCCTTGGATAGGTTGCACTACGAGAAATTAACGCTAAAGTCCAATCCTACAATCACAGTTGGAATTTGGCATAAGATACCTAAAGGAGTCACTTTTCATTGATTAGCTAATTGTGGAACAATATTTGTAATCTCCTTCTTATCATGCAACCCCAATTTAAGCATTGTCTCTTCGGTCATTAAATTCATTGCTGCTTTGCCATCCAACTGAGCCCTAAATATCATGTGCTTCATCACTTTCATGTCTACCACTAGAGCTCCGAGATCCAAGAATAAATCAATGATTCTTATAGATTGAACACCCATATTTTTAGTATCACTTCTTGCATTAGGCAAGATAGTCGTGGGATTGCTCCTTTTAGCCCTTCACCGTACTAATCTATGATATATCTCTCTTCTACAAGTAGGAGCAATTTCAAGTAATTGTCTCAAATTAATAGACAAGTGCAAACTTTCCAGTTCATCCCATACATTAAAATATTTTCCTCTATCCTTGTCATTATCTTTAGTCACTTTCTATCCTCTCAATCTTTGAGGAATTGGAGCCACTCCTTCCTTTATCTTTGTGTTGAGTGTTGAAATGACTTGTTTTTTGGCTGATTTTTGTTGTTTTTGAGAGCTGAATGGTTGATTTTAAGGGATGATTGATTGATTAGGAAGTGGTTTGAGAGTGTTTTGGATGATATTGAGAGTGTTTTGGAAGATCATGATGTTTGTTGATGGTTCTGTGATGTTCTGATAGGTTCTGATTGGTTCTGTATACCTTCTGTTTTGCTCTGTTTTGGTCTGTTTTTGTTCTGATTGTCTTCTGTAAGGAGGGATGGAGTATAGATTGATGAAGAATGAGATATTGTGAAAGCTTATTGAATGGTTTGTGAGAGTTTGGAATGGTTTGAGAGTGAGTTATGAAGTTTTGATGACCTTCTGTAACCTTCTGTAGGTCTTCTGTAGAGCTTCTGTTCTGTTCTGTTCTGTACTGTAACTGTTCTGGTACTGTTCTGTAGACTGTTCTGTAAGTGTTCTGTGGAATGTATGTGTGATTTTGGGAAAGTTTTCTAGCCTTGGAAAGAGGTGAATACAAGTGCAAAAGAGCTGAAAGAAGTGGAAGAAGTAGCTGCTGAAGACTCAAGAGAAGACTAGAGTGAAGTGACAGTAGTGAGCTGTGAAGAGACACTGTAGTGGCTCTGGTGACCTTTCATATCAGACATACCTCTTGGGAGGGGTATCCACGACCTAAGAGTGATTATTGAGAGTAATTTTTGAGAGATTGTAGTGAGGACATGATGTATTATTGATGGAGTGTGTGAGAGAGAGTCAGAGATAGCCAATTCTATTCAAACAGAGTGATTGTATATGAGAGATTGAGAGAGAAGACTATGAAGATATTGAAGATAAATACTATGTGATGTATTTCCATTCAAAGATGGTGTATTTCTTTGCTTTCTTTGTGATATTGATGGATTTTGTGAGGATGTTGAAGAATATGGTTGATTCTATTAAAAACCGTGGGAGATTTACATGATGCTGCATGAAGATTTGTTGTGCCTGGTGTTCTTTTCTTCATTGTGATCATATAAAACATGATAAACAAGCTTGTTGATGTTACAAGATAGATTTTCTTGCAAGAGAATTCCCTTTTCCTTGGTGTTCCTCTCGGGGCTCCACTTTGGAGGACTTAAAGGAATAGGCAAAATAGGTTGATCTTCTAAATTGGGTGGCAAATTTGTCACATCTTTTTCTACATTATGATCTTCTAAATGTTTCAGTAAAGATGTTCCTTGTTTTGAAGTCTCAGCCTTGGCACTAATAGTTTCATTCATCCCCAGACCCTATTCATTCTCCAAAATAATTGATGGATTTGATTGTGAACGTGTGATTGCCCCAATCATTACATTCGAGTTAAAAGTGATAGGTTTTTTCTTAATTGGTCTCACCTCCAAATCCTCTATGATTTCTACTAAGTTCGCTTTGCCAAGTTAGCAATGGCTTTACCCTTTTCTTGGCTTTGTGAAGATGCACTTCCTCTTGGACAATCCTTTTCATAATGACCCTCACAGCCACACTTGGCACACAAAGGGACATAATCCTTCCTCTTCTACCCATTTGGGCAAAATCTAGCCGTGTGTCTAGGTTTCTCACATCTTCAATAAACTACACTTGTTCATGTGTTATTATTCCTTCTAAAATTAGGATTTCTATATGGTGAGGGCCTCCTCTCATTACCTAAATATCCTCCATGTCCTTGATTCGTTGGCATAGGAGGTGTCCCTTGGGTCAGCATGCCTCTTGGCATAAATGGCCTGTTAAGAGGTCCTATCGAATAAGTCACATTTTGATTATCTGTATAATTATAATTTATTTGCATTTGGGTTGGTTGCTATCATAGATGAGTTTTCTCAACCGAACATTGATCCTCCACATGATTGTTCTCAGATAATACTCGCAAAACAAATTTCTTGGTTAATCAGGAGCTACTCTACTTGGGTTGGGGCATTCTGTTGCTAAATGAACAAAACCATGACATTTTTTGCACCACGTATTAGATCTTGATGGTAAGGGATTCCTTTGATAATATACTGGAGTTGGTCATGTTGTACTAGCAGGCTGACTGACATTATAAACACCCTTCACATTGGGGTTTACTTCAGCCAGAATCTCTTTTTTCATATCTGCCAGGGATTTGGCTATCAGCTTAGCCACCTTAAACTCATCTAAACTTTTTACTGTAGATGCAGTTACTGTTGATGGTGGTGGATATATAGGTGGTACAAGATATGGATTTAATCTTGAGTATGGCATTGATGATGGTGCTACGTCTACATTTGTCATGTAAGCAGCCCGAGGAGCTACCGGGGCTCCTACATATGGAGTACTAGCCACCATGGATGATGACATATTTGAGGGAACTAATCCAAGGTTACTGTATAATCCCTTCCTCCTCAACTGTCCTAATTGTTCTTCCTTCCACCAATCATGCTTCTGTCTTTGCGTCTGCTAAATTAGCTAGTCGCTTTAGGCTCACATATTCCTTCACTATTTCCTGCAATCCTTCAATAAAATTTCATTTTTGCATATTCTCATGGGAGCATTTTGTCACATATTCCTAATTAATGTCTCCACCTTCTCAATGTAATGTTCCACAATTTCTCTTAGGTTCTACGCTAAATAGTCAAAATTCAATCCTAAACAGTCTTGGAACCCTTGCCACCTAAACTTAGTTTAAAATGCCTCTCTTAAAACTATAATCCTTGTCGTAGTAGGAAGGTTCCCATACCACAAGGCTACTTCATCCTTCAAAGTTGTTGGGAATATGTGAAGTTTTTTATCATCATCAATTATCTCATTTGCTACGCATGTAACCTCGAACCACTGGATATGCATGTCAAGATCATCATCCCAATGACCAGTGTAGGTTTAGGGGGTAATTAGTCGAAAGCCTTAACCACATGGGTTTAATAGAGAAGGGTGCAGAGAGTACAATTTGAAAAGAATAAGAAAAGCAAAGGTTGCATCAAATTGAGAATGAAGAAACTCTGTTTGAAGCTATCACAAAGCCCTTTGATTCATACGATGCACAAGAGAGTAAGTCCAATACATGCACTCACTAAACGAGCACAATATCCTATGATCAAACCATTGCCCAAAAATTTTGAGATGAGAACTCAAAGATGAGTCTTATTTGGGAGAATAATTTTTTTTGCATAGACTTTATGCAATCACATAAGCTTCATAAATCATGAACTATGCAAGAATTCTTGTATTATAAGATTACTTTCACTATCGAGGCATAGAACAAAGTGATGGAACATATAAAATCTAATAAAATTCGTATATAACCTTCACAACATGACTTCATCCCTATTTTATGAGTATGTACATTAGTAAAAGATCACTCTTTTGCTACACAAAATTTCCCAAAAAAGGCTATTAGATAGCCCAAAGCATCCACCAACAGTAGACAAGTTGATGCCTTAAGCAAGAAATCTTGCAAGCAATGGAATATGATCATTAGGGAAGATTTAAGGTCACTTTTTAGCCATGTGAGAAATTGAGGAGAGAAAAGTGAGATGCAATTCATAAAAAATATTATTTAAAAATATTTATTTAAAAAATTTACAATCTCGAGGAGCATTTGCTATTTTACCTTGTTACTTTTGTTTTTTATCATTCATTGAAGCAACGAACCTAGAAAGTGTCACATGCACTTGTCACCTACAATGGCTTGCCACTTCCCTTTAGGAGTCAATGACTCTCTCAAAATATTCGCTCTTTGTTTCCAACATCAGAAAATTATGAGACTGTAAACCACTTCCATTGCAAGCTTGGATGACCTCTTGTTCCCCAAAATCACTTCAATTGCAATCTTGAATCACCTCTTGGTAGCTCGATTGTAAACATAGATAACCATAAACATCCATAAAACCTCTATATTGATCTAGATGATGAGTATGTACATGTTTGGAAAAGAAACAAGGTGTCTAGTCACACATCAAGTGCATTGGAAGCAATGAGATTAAGGGAAAAAAGAACATCGATTTATGGGTTGATGGCAAGTTGTATCCTGTGAATCCTACAACAATAAGTGCTCCTCCATTCTCTTCATATTCCTCATTACTACTGAGGTTTTTTTGGAGATGGTTATCAAGGGCTTCTAGCATATACTCAAAATCTAGTAGGCCATTCTAACATTTTGAAATTGGAGAACCAATGGTTATGCTAGGAAATAGACACAATGAGGAAACAATTAGAGGAGATCCAATGAAAAATAAGGAGTCTCTTGAACCTAACTATGTGTAGTGAGATGGAAGGAAACGATGCTCAAGTCACATGAAAGGCAAAGGATTTTGAAGAATATCAAGACACTCAAGCCTAGAAGTGGAGGTTGCAAGAGAAGAATAACAACAATATGGTAATAGTCAATCATTCATGCTAAACTAGTTGTATTCTTCTAGTGTGGTTTGGGAGCATCAAGTCCAAAGCAAGTGCTCATTCTATGGATGTATTACAAATCCATGCTCATATGTGTGTCTTCATTTTTGTTGTGACCAATAGGACCATTCTCCATCTAGACAAAGCAACGAGGAACATGGAGAGATCATCACAAGCCTACAACAACATCATTTCTCCCAAGGCTGCAAAGGAATATGTTGGCTAAGAAGAGGTTTAGGAAGGCCAAGGAAAATGCATTGAAATGTTCCTACAAATGTCTTTCTTGGACAAGGAGGACATTAAAAAAACCCTTATACAAAGTGGGGATTATTAGATAAAGCTACACTCAATTGTTCAAAGTTATACAAGAGACATTGAAGAAGAAAAGGGTAAAGGGGTATTTGCTTCCAAAGGCATCCTCAATTCAACAAATAAGATGCAATATTAACCAGAGAGTCTTGGAAGTCCTTACTGAGCCCTTTAACATCATAGATACTTATCTTGGAAAGAAGAGACTACTAAAGTATGACAATTGTAACAACATATTCTTTGACATGAGAACTTCACAGAGAGCTATGATTAGGTTTTACAAGCTAGAGTATACAATAGCAAATGGGGTTTGCCATTTTTTAAATCAAACTAGATGAAACAATGATTGTAAAGGATAAGAAGATGGAGAGAGGATTTTTAACCCTGATGAATATGGCTCTTCAGTTAGGTAGTTAGGGTGATGAAGGCACAGAGGCTCAAAGCACTTTAGCGTGCAATCAAAGCAAGACATTTGGTGATTATGGAGGCTCAAAGCACTTTAGCGTGCAATCAAAGCAAGAAATTTGGTGATTGGAAGCATTTTAGTTTGACATGGAAGATTTTGATGTATTGCACTGAGTGTTTCAACAAACTTCTATACTTGAGATGATAAGTTCTCAACAAGCAAGGGAGGAACTATGTTGAAGGGTTTGGACAATATAAAGGGGAGTAGCACATGGCTGAAGATTTAAAGACATTGAAGTGTGTGTATAATGTGTCAAGAGGTGCAACTTCTAAGAGTCCTTGCATTTACTATATGTCCATGGCAAAGGAGTGTAATGCTGCTAGTTGGAGTAAGGCACCTGATAGACACATCAAAGATCCAAAATTTCAAGCCGTTTTAGATATCCCTTTATCAAACATCCACATTTGCACATTGCAAGATTTGTGTAGAATAGTAGAGAAAATTGTGCACCTCTATATTGATTTACATGGAAACTACAATCCCAAAAGGCCAAAGATGATGCTATCATGGCTACTGACAAGGTTATATCAAAAATTGGTTTCCAAAAGGCAATGTTGTGATTGAAACAAATCTTCAAAGATCCAAAAGTAGGAACAATGTTCCTAGGAAACCCTCAATAGGTGGAGTAAAGGCTAGAAGATTTTTGGGCTTCCATGGAAAGCTCAAAAAAAGGAACTCCATAAGAGGCTCTTCTTACATTCATTACAACCAATGGAAAGCACCACACAACGTACTCATAGACCATGGGGATGATGGAGGAGCAAGGAGCAAAAATGTCAAATTTTGAGAGATATTGGACATAGTATTTATGTATTGTGATAAATGTAAAACCTCCATGAAGGCAGCCTAGGGAGAAAATAATCTCATGAACTATATTCATGTGCAAATGAGAAGTTTTTACAATGGTTGGCCTCTAGGGAGAGGCAAGGCCAGAAGTGGGGCTCAAAGAGTAGATAATACAAGTGTTTATTCCTACATATGTAGGCTCAAAGAGGATGGTTTCATTTTCTTTGCCTGTATTTCATCATCTTCATCATCCTTGTTCTCTAAGTTGGCAGCTATATATGTGGTGGTGCTATCACTATTGGAGGTAGTGACTCCATAGGAATCTTACTTTTATCCGGTGCAAAAATTATATTTTTGAGTAAGGATGCAAATTGCACACGTCCTTGGCCCCCTATAATGGCATGAGAAATATATGATATGTAGTAAGGAGCCCTGAAATATTGACATCCATACCCGATGCTAAATATCTACAATACAAATATTTTTTCAACCAAAATTATTTTCTCTGCATTCGTTGGAAGGGGATAGCCTCCATAAAACTTGAACAAGGCCTTTAGCACAAAAAGGGGAAGCATGTAGTATCATTGAGAGAATACTCATTGTAAAAAAATATAATCTGTAATGATGAGCACAATGTTCATCTTACACAAATTAATACAATATTTCTCTATAATAAATGCAAGACATAGTAGTTGCATGTATGCATGTCATCTACCTTTGTATGATCCAATTCACCAATGTATTGTGAAAGAGCCACATCTTTTTTGTGCCCTATCAACTTGAAGCTACTAGTAGGCAATGTCCATGAGCCCCTTGTGAGAGTAAGGAAGTCATCATTGTACACCAGGATCTAGTTGCAAGGATGAATTCTTAGAAAAAAAAACCAAGAACTATCATTGACCAAGAACAAGGAGAGCATCAACTATATATGGTTGATTTTCATCACCTCTGCAAAGAAAATGTGGTGTCCACAATGGGATAGTGCCACTTCCATCCTCATGCATAGCTATGCGTCATATTTTTCCATGTTGACTAGGCCACTTTCAATTATTGCAACTCTTTTTTCTTCAATAGGCAATTGCCACCACTCATAAGACCCGGCCTCTACTTTAATGCTTTTGAGTATCTACTTGCCCAAAACAAAAGCAAGAGATAAAGATTTGTCTTCATCCCCTATCCCACCCTGAGTCAACCGCACTAAACTGCACTAGAATAGTGAGATTGTATTCCTCATGCATGTCTAGTGAATCGATTCTATCGGCCAACAACAGATAGTCTTGGTCATCTGATGTAGTAAATGTAGGCAGGCATGAGATGGACATGCTTCCTTCCTCCCATTTGTCAATTGATTGCACACCCTCTAAGTTTTCAGAGATAGCTTGGGCTCAATCAAAACTTTACAAAGTAGCATATGCTCTCTTCTCCTTTGCATTAAAGGTTATCATCTCATTTGCCTCTTCAACCTCCCTAATGGTAATGATAGGTAGTCTTTTGTCCTCATCATCCATGCGATCCCTATGAAGTCCCCTCTAAGTCATTCTCGCCCCTAAGAGATGAAAATAGTAAAGGAATGCAATGGGAGATTGCAGAAAACAACATCTCTTTGAGTGTATTGGGTAGTTCTACGTATCCTTGTATGCATTGCCAAGTTTATCTAGCACCCTGGCTAGATTTCTCTTCACAACTTTGTTGGTTGCAAAGTTATAGTGAATATATTCTCGTGCCTCTATATTCAATATGCCACTTGAAGTCATTCTTCAATATTCATCCATGTGGACACTCAACACATCGTATAAGAATGCAAAACATTCTCAATAGGAAATAGCAATGTAAACATATGGGACAAATCATGAGCAAGGGAATAAGTAGGTACATTGTGGAGGTGTTGAAAGATATGACAAATGATGTATGCTCCAAGAAGAGATGTCCTGAATCCCATATGCACAGTGAGGCAAAATGCTACTATCCAACTACTATAAAGCATTGTACTTGACTATCACTTTCAATGATGAGTAGTGAAATATCATGATGCTTTTTACTTTCAATTAGTGTCATTGTCATTGTTAATCTCTTACACAAGGTTGTGTTTATGAGTCCAAGCTTCCATCTTGGAACCTAATTCACTTGTGCAACAGTTGGTCTATTCATTGTCCATGTCACTATGAATCTAGTCTTCATCTCCAACCTCCCTAACTGTCATGCTCTAGATCCGCGTCTTTTTGACATGGTATTAGAGCTTAGATGAGAATGGCTTAGCTTTACTCTGCTCCTCTAGTCTTTCTTTACCTCTGGTCAGTTCATTGTTAGCTCTCCTGGTTTCATTTCTCACCTCCTCCGTCTCCACTTTACCTTCTTGTCTGCCATAGCCAGACTGGACCAACAACACTTGGAGCAATCAAATCTTCTCATACAAGACATATCTAAGCTAACTTGCTTCTAAAGATTTGTCCCTCTACTTAGGGCACAACTATTTGGCACGTCACAGCCCCACCAGCATTGGCTGCTCTCTATGCACCGGCATTACAAAAATTGGAGATTGTTGCCTGTTTTGCAACATTTTCATTCCATACGATTGTTCTCCCTGCACATTACATGATCCTCCATGAAACCATAGGCATTTTGGAGCCCACCTCATAGGCCCTCTATCCACCATACATATCCTAAAATGATTGCCTATACACACTTCTGCTTGTGAAAAACCAATTAGTCTAACAAACCCTAATAAGGACTCCAGAGCTACCAAGCTCAAGCTCTTCTCCCACTTCATTTTTTCATCCTTCTCACTCAACTGGAGTTCGTGTCAGTCAGATCTAATTTGTTCTAATTAGTCAGATTTGGAGCAATCCACCTGAATTCAAGCAGTCCACCTGAAGATCAAGAAGACCACCTAAAATCAGTCAACATCAAGCCTAAAATCAAGCTATTATCTTTTGATACTATCTAACTTGTGTCTCTTGACACATTGAAGTATAACTCTTTTTACTAGATATTCTTAGATATTTGAAGTTGATTTCCATCATGGCAATGACCAAAATCAAATCTTTTATGAGGATGCTTCTCATGAAGAGTGACATAATCATTGTTGCTCACTTCAACTACATGGAGCACTTGTTTGACCTACTTGTAGGAAGAAATCTAGCTACCCATACTAAAGTGCTCAAAGATGATGGTATCTTTTCTTAAGGGGGGCATGAATACTAATGCAATCAAAGTCAATAAAAAAAGAAGACCATGAAGAAGTCTCGGGGGGGTCACTCATGAATATATGTATATATAACGTGAGTTCAAAATAAAGGTTTTTTAAAACACCATTTTTATACATTTTCTACATACAGTAGGGTGTCATATAAAGGGGTTACTTATAGATTGAATAGAAAAGGGTTGTTTTTTATTCAAGAAAATTTCACAGATTAGGATATTTATAAATAGGCCATGAACGCACGTTATATAGAGAATATATATATAGTGAATCCCCCGAGGAAGAAGTCCAGAAAGACCATAGAGAAGAAGACGAAGAAAAAGAAACCATCTCAAAGTACAATCTCTTGTACACCAAGGGAACTTATGGAGTAAAAGAAAAAGGCTGAGGATTTAACACAGAAAACAAACATTGGATGACATGTCATTATTGTGGTAAGACTGGCCAGTGAATGTTTCCACCATATAAGAGCACAACAAGTGCAGAATGATAACAATCAAAATCAGTTCATGAATGAAGAAGATGCTTTTGCTATTGACAACAACTCTAGCAAATTGTTTTGAAGAAATTATCTTTCACATAGTGGATCTTATGTTTTCCCATAATGGATTTTGTTTCCCTTAGTGGATTTTCTTTGTTAAAAAAAAAAACCGCCAAAGATGTAAAGTTTCAAGCTTTAACTTGACTAGGCTACCTATTGTTGAGATATCGACCTCCACTCATGATACGCTAGGGTGACCGTTGTGCATTTATGTCACCGACTTGTTAGTTGCAGATGCGGTTGTTACACCGCCCATGAATAATAGCTAGATGACAGCTATCCTTATCTACTCTAGTTCGTGGTTCAGTTAGTATGCCACCTTAGTTAGTTGAGTTTGGTTTGAGACCCATATATAGGGTTCTTCTATTTCTTTGTATGAGAGTTCTTTTTGGCTTACACAACTAAGAAGAGGAAAACTGTTTTCAGCCTCCACCTTTGTGTGTATTCCCCCATTGTGCAAGCAAGAAAGCTACAAGTGAGACTCCTTCCTTCTCTCCCACAATCTTGACATGGTATCAGAGCCTTGTTCGTGGTAAGGAGCTCAAGAAAGCAAACCAAGTTCACGGTGTTCTGGTAAGAGGACCAGTGTTGCTTTCATTTTTTCTGTTTTGGGAGCAAATCTATACAGTAGCATAGCCGGAAAGTGCAAGAGTGCATTGTCTCAGATTGAGACGCCCTTCGTGGTGTAGCAAGAGGGCAGTATATGTTGTGGGTTAGGGCTTTAGCCCTTGGTTGCTCTGTTTTTTTTTATTTGAGGCCATTTCGGGGCCTGTTTTGGAGGTGGAAGTTTTTTGTACGCACTCAGGAAAAGGCCCTGTTTTATGCTATGCGACCACTCTTGTACAGGTCGGTGAAAAGTTATTGTAGAAATTGCATCATATGCTTGTGCACAGAGACATTGGGAGTTACAGAATCATCCTTGTTGCCTGTTGATGCAAAATCGTCACTAGGAAGTGACTCTATGGTCAAATACCACTTTCGTCAGTTTTGCAGATTTGCCCTTGTGAGGCTGAAGCTGTGTTCTTTGTAGTGACATAATTTTTTGCAGTGTTCTGTAATGGCGTCGGATTCTCTTTCACAGATTGTCACTGAAAAGCTTGAGAAGAACAACTTCCAAGCATGGAAGTTCAGAATGACGAATTTCCTTATGGGAAAAGGATATTGGGAATCCATTGCAGGAAATGAAGAAGAACCAGTTCTTCTTGATGTTCCCAATCAACACCAAATGCAGGCATTTAAAGCATGGCATGAGAGAGCCAAGAAAGTTATGTACTGGCTGTCTATCAGCATTTCAAACTCTATGATTGTGCATATTCAAGATGCAAGTACGCCAAAGGAGGCATGTGATACTTTGTCAAAAATGTATAGCACAAATACGCAAGCTAGGAAAATGCAGCTCAGGCAAGAGTTGCAAAATGTGCAAAGAGAAAGTATGAGTATCAATGACTACAACATGAAGGTGAAGAAGATTGCAGATGCACTTGCTTCCATTGGGTCGCCAGTGGAAGATGATGATTTAGTTTCTGTGACCTTGAATGGTCTAAGAAAGGATTATGCACAGTTCAGAACATCCATTTCCGTCTGTGAAAGATTTGATGATTTTGAGGAGTTGATTGCTCTTCTAATTTCTGAGGAGCAGAGAAATGGTGGTGCATCTTCTTCAGGAGGAACTTCAAAAGAAGCTGTCTTCTACTCAAATGCTGGAAGAGGTAGAGGCAAAGGTAGAGGAGGCCGATCTAGAGGCCGTGGTAGAAATCAGAATATGTAGCAAACTCAAGAAAACCAGTCCTTTGGAGGAGGACGTGGTAACTCTAGAGGCAGGGGGAGCCAAAGAGGTCGTGGTGGATGGCAAAGAGGCCAAAATGCAAACAGCAATGTTGAATGCTACTAGTGTGGTAAAATGGGTCATATGGCTAAAGACTGCTATAAAAAGCAGAATGACATCATGAATGGAAAATTGCAACAAGGGAATTATGCATCTTCTAGTAGACAAGGTGATGAGATAGAAATGAGCATTTGTTTATGGTGCAGCACATGACCAATTCTGTGACAAGTGCAGAAGAAAGCAACGATGTGTGGTATGTTGACTCAGGTGCATCAAACCACATGACAGGTCATGCAGAATGGATGCAGGATGCAAGGAAAATGAAAAAACCAGGATTTGTGGAGACTGGTGATGATACTGCACATCTATTGTGCAGATTGGAAAAATTCATTTGTCTATGCAGGATGGGACAAAGAATACCTGTCGGATGTATTTCATGTCCCGAATACCACCAAGAACCTGGTTTCTATTGGTCAAATGGTTGAGCAGGGCTTGCAGGTCAGATTTAATTCTCATGGATGCTTTGTTGAGGATATGAAAAATAAAGGTCGCTTGATAGCAAAAGGAAAGAAGAAGGGCATAATGTTTACGTTGGATGCAGGCATGCCTGAATTGAGTGTAGCAATGTTTGCACATGGGACCGGTGTAGTTGCAAATATTGATATCTGGCATAAACGCATTGGTAATGTTAATGTACAGCAACTTAAATCAATGCAAGCCCAAAATATTGTTGCAGGATTGCCTAAATTCAAGGTTGCAGAAATGCATAAGGTATATGAAGCTTGTCAATTTGGAAAACATGCAAGGAAACCATTTCCTAGACATGTTCAAGAGAGTAAGAAGCCATTGGAATTAATCCACTCTGATGTGTGGACTACTAAAGCTGCATCTATTGGAGGCTGTCTTTATTTTGTCACTTTTATTGATGACTATAGCAGAAAAGTTTGGGTGTACTTTATGAAAAAGAAAAGTGAAGTTTTTGGGGATTTCAAAACTCTTAAAGCTATGGTTGAAAAAGAAGCAGGCCTGTAAATAAAATGCCTAAGGTCAGATGGAGGGGGAGAGTACCCCTCAAATGAGTTTGCAAGGTTCTTGCAGGAGCATGGCATAAAGCATCAATATTCATGTAGTCATACCCCACAACAAAATGGAATTGCAGAAAGGAAAAACAGGCATATTGGAGAGGTATCTCGTGCCATGCTCAATGAAAAAGACTTGCCAGATTTTTACTGGGCTGAAGCAGTTGCTACAGTAGTCTACATAATGAACATGACTCCCACTACAGCAATACATGGGATGACTGCAGAGGAGAGGTATACTAGTAGGAAACCAGATATTTCTCATTTGAAGATTTTTGGTTGCATTGCCTATGTTCATGTGTCAGATGAGTTGAGATCCAAGTTGGATCCAAAAGCTGAGAAGTGCATCTTTATTGGTTACTCTCTGCGGCAGCAGAAAGGGTATAGATGCTATAACCCTTCTACTCGTAAGTTTACAGTGAGCAGAGATGTTGTTTTTGATGAGATGAGTTGTTGGTATAAGCCAATAAATGTGATTGATGATGTAGATGCAAAAAATGGTAATGCTGCACAGAATTCACAGCAGCAGTCATAAAATATTAGTGGACTTGGAGTGTCCTCTAGCAGTGATTCACATTCTTCGCCATGGATAGGTAGATTGAGAACATGAGAATCTCCTCAAAACAATGCAGATAGTGGTATGCAGGTTTCACGAAAAGGAAAAGAGAAGGTAGATCAGCCCATGTTTGATGTGAATGTAGGTCACTCTTATGTGGATGGTGAATCTAGTGGCTCAGAACAGAGCATTGATGATGAGTTGGGCATTCCTTCTATTGTTACACTTGGAGTAAGAAAGACCAGGGATGTTTTGAGAGCACATGGGAGTGAACCTACTTTGCGCAGGTCTACCAGAGCTAGGTATCCTGTGGATAGGCTGAAATATGATGCGTTTATAGCCATTCACTATGCCTATATGGTCAAAGTGATAATGGAACTAGAACCCACTTCTTTTGAGCAATCCATGGGAAAAGAAAAATGGGAGAAAGCCATGGATGAAGAAATGGATGCCTTGGAAGCAAATGCTACATGGAAATTGGTACCTTTTCCTAAAGATAAGAATGCAATTGGTTGTAAGTGGGTTTATAAGGTGAAGCACAATGCAGATGGTTCTGTGAATAGATACAAGGCAAGATTAGTAGTCAATGGGTATGCACAAACATATGGCATTGATTATGAAGAAACATTTAGTTTGGTTGCAAGGATGGAAACCGTAAAAGCAGTCATTACTATTGCTACATCAAAGGGATGGTCTTTGCATCAGATGGATGTAAAGAATGCCTTCTTGCATGATGATTTGCAAGAAGAGGTCTATATGGAGCAGCCACTAGGTTATGTGCATGCTGTTCATCCTGAGTTTGTTTGTAGGTTGAAGAAAGCCTTGTATGGCTTGAAGCAAGCACCTAGAGCATGGTCTGACAAGATAGGACAGTATCTTGTCACTATTGGCTTTCAAATTTCCAAGGCAGATTTCTCACTTTATGTTAGAAAAACAGAGAAAGGTATTGTGCTGCTTGTAATTTATGTTGATGATTTGATTATCACAGGTGATAGTGATGAATATATCCTTCATGTGAAAATGCTATTGAAGCAGAATTTTGAGATGAAGGATTTGGGAGAGTTGCATTATTTCTTGGGCATTGAGGTGATTAGATCACCAAGTGGGATATGGCTCTTGCAGAGGCAGTATGGATTGGACATGCTGTCCAAATATGGGATGACATGTTGTAAGCCTATTTGAGTTCCTTTGGAGCAGAATCTGAAGCTGAGCGCAGATGCATGTGAGCTTTTGGAAGACCCTACTATGTACAGATGCATAGTAGGAAGTTTGATTTATATAACTATTACCAGGCCATATTTGAGCTATGATGTTGGATTGGTAAGTAAGTTTATGCAGGCTCCAAGGAAACTGCATTTGGATGCGGCTAGACGCATAATCAGGTATGTGAAGTCCACATTGCAGTATGGACTATTTTATGAGACTTGGATTCAGATACAGTTGCATAGATACACTGATGCTGATTGGGCTGGTAGTATTTCTAATAGACGATCTACCAATGGATATGTGTTCTCTTTTGGAAGTGCTTCAATCACTTGGAGCAGCAAGAAACAGCCTACAGTTGCTTTGTCGAGCACAGAGACTGAGTACAGGGGTGCAGCAATGGCTGCATGTGAGGTAGCTTGGTTGCATAAGCTACTTTATGATATGCATCAGCCTAGAGATGGGCCAGTGGTCATTTATTGTGACAACATGAGTAGTATACAGTTGGCAAATAACCCAGTATATCATGCTAGAACAAAGCACATTGACGTGCATTATCACTATGTGCGGAAGAGGGCTTTACTAGGTCTTATTGATCTAGTTTATGTCAGCACAGAGGATCAGGTAGTTGACATATTTGCGAAGGCATTGGGCGCAGAGAAGCTGCGCAAGTTCAGAGACCTACTTGGTGTGCAGGAATTGGGATTGAGCTTGAGAGGGAGTGTTGAGATATCGAGCTCCACTCGTGATACGCCAGGGTGACTGTTGTGCATTTATGTCACTGACTTGTTAGTTGCAGATGCGGTTGGTACACCGCCCATGAATAATAGCTAGGTGACAGTTATCCTTATCTACTCTAGTTCGTGGCTCAGTTAGTATGCCACCTTAGTTAGTTGAGTTTGGTTTGAGACCCATATATAGGGTTCTTCTATTTCTTTGTATGAGAGTTCTTTTTGGCTTACACAACTAAGAAGAGGAAAACTGTTTTCAGCCTCCACCTTTCCCACATGCCATGTCATCATGTAGGGGGGCAAAAGGCAGTAAGTGCATAAACTCATCATTTGAGGGGGGTATTGAATGATATGACAAATGATGTATGCTCTGGGAAGAGATGTCCTGAATCCCATATGCACAGTGAGGCAAAATGCTACTATCCAACTACTATAAAGCATTGTACTTGACTATCACTTTCAATGATGAGTAACGAAATATCATGATGCTTTGTACTTTGAGTTAGTGTCATTTTCATTGTCAGTCTCTAATACAAGATTGTGTTTATGAGTCCAAGCTTCCATCTTGGAGCCTAATTCATTTGTGTAACAGTTGGTCTATTCATTATCCATGTCACTATGAATCTAGTCTTCATCTTCCAACCTCCATAGCTGCCATGCTCTAGATTCGTCTTTTTGACATGGTATCATAGCTCAGCTGAGAATGGCTTAGCTCTACTCTGCTCCTCTAGTCTCTCTTTACCTCTGATGAGTTCCATAGATGATTTTAAAAGCCAATGTATACTTTCATGTTATAAAATATGTGGCGAAACTTGTATTTTAGAATTTTGAAAGTGTGGGGATTTATTCTCTAAACCAAAGATATCCTATAATGAGTTGGTGAATATTTTTTATGAAAATAATAAAGTAATAAAAGGTTTAAAGTGTTATTTTTGAACTCATATGGTAAAATTTTCTTGATAATAACGTAGAAAAAACATTGAATGAAAGATAATTCAATCAACGACCGTGTTATTGCAAATAAAATAGTACAACTAAAGCAATGTAAATCCTCGGGTCTGTCACTAGTATATAAATCCTATATATCATATGCGTTGATGGCATGTTTTATATATCCCTATATAACCTATTTTGTGATATTTTATCGACCCTTCTGTGACTTTTTACCATAATTTATAAATCCCTTACTGTAAGTTTATGTAACATCCCATAGGACCCCCCTGTAAATTCAAAAAGAGAAAAATATATTACCTTTAGTACAAAATTTTTTACTCCCCCCTCTCTCCCCGCCGACAGCATGTTGAGGAGAGAGAGAGAGGGAGTGATAGTGCTTGGGGGCATGCAGCTCCCTAGATGGGAGGGGTGGCCATTCCACCTACCTCCTCCCCTCCCCTTATATAGGGGAGGCTTCTCCCCTCCCCAGGTAGAGACAGAGGCTATGCCCCCCTTACGTCACCCCTTCCATACGTCAGCTGCTGCGCAGGGCCACCTGGGCCTCCGCCCATAGCCACCTTCCCCCCTAGCCATCAGTCGGCCCTATCTCCCCCCTCCTTGCTGGTGGCGCTGCACACTCCTCCCCTGGGCCTACTGACTGGGGCTTTTTCCCCTGCCATCCTGCTGAAATGGGCCCCTGGGCCTTCGACTACAGTCAACCCCCTATTTACTGACGCTGCAGGACCCTCACGGGGCCCTCCAAACAAGCCGCCTCCCTCCCTAGTTGCCATCTAGTTCAGGCCGTGAGGAGAGAAGGAGAAGGAGAGGATAAGAAGGAGAGGGAGAGAGAAGAGGAGAAGACAGAGAGAAGGAGAAGGAGAGAAGAGAAAGAAGGAGGTAGGGAGAGAGAAGAGGAGGAAGAGGGAGAGAGAAGGAGAAGGAGAGGAGTGGGAGAGAGAAGGGAAGTAGTGGGAGAGAAGGAGTGAGGAGAGAGAATAAGGAGTGGGGAAGAGAAGGAAAGAAAAGGGAGAGAAGGAGAAGGAGAGAAGAAGGAGTGGGAGAGAAGGAGTGAGGAGAGAGAAGAAGGAGTGGGAGAGAGAAGAGGGAGAGAAGGAGAAGGTGAGAAGAGAAAGAAGGAGGGAGAGAGAGAAGAGGAGGAAGAGGGAGAGAGAAGGAGAGAGGTAGAGGAAGAAGAGGAAGAGGTAGAAGGAAAGAGGGAAGAAGAAGAAGAGTAGAAGGAGAAAAGAAGAGAAGAGGAAGAGAAAGAGAGGGAAGGAGCAGAAGGAGAAAAGAAGTGGGAGAGGGAGAAGGAGAAGAAGAGAGGGAGAGAGAGAGAGAGAGTATGAGAATAAGTGGAGAAGAAGAGAGGGGGAGAGGGAGAGAGAGAGAGAGTAGGAGAATAAGTGGAGAAGAAGAGAGGGGGAGAGAGAGAGAGAGAGTAGGAGAATAAGTGAAGAAGAAGAGAGGGGGAGAGAGAGAGAGAGAGTAGGAGAATAAGTGAAAAGAAGAAGAAGAGAGAGAGGGAGAAATAAAGAAGGAGAGGGAGTGAGAGTTGGTGAGTAACTGCAACAAGCCACACCCAAACCACTCCCTCGGCAAAGGACCCCATCCATCAGTCTTTCCTACCGAACCTGTCAACCCAAAACCCGTTAAGGTTCAGACTACCCAATCTCCGCGAGGCGAATGGCTCCCAAGAAGAAAGTCACGGGAAGTGTAGGCGCCCAAGCTACTGGTAGTGCTGGAGAGGCGAGCGGAGCGACCAACGCAGCACACATGAATCAAGCCCGGGTTCTAAGCTTTAAAAATTAATTAGGTATTATTTCTTGTAGAAGAGATGAAAGGATTGGTGACGTGCATGGAACAAGAACGATTCTTAGGGTTTTGTTTACTCTAAGTAATAAGTTGCATACGCGAAACGGTAGAGTTTGGAATTTGCATAAGATTTTATGCATGAAAAGATAGCTTTTACTCACATAAAATGATAAGTTTATCGCCTTACTTCACATAAAATGATAGCTTTTTAACGAGTTCAGTGCATGAATAGTCCTTTAGAATTCACGTTTCGTAATCATGGTTAAAAGAAACACATGAAATGTTAATTTATGTTTATGAGATGTACTTGCATCATTAGACAAGACCCTAGACTTTCATATACGCAAGTCACATGTGATCCGGTGCATTAGAAATAAGTACTCGTTGCCAGGAATAAAGAGAGAAAAAAAGTCGTTTAGGAGGTACAACTATACTAAAATGCACAATGTGCATGATGGTTAAGGTTGATTGGAAATCCTGCATAGAACCGCGCTAAGAGAATTGGAAGGATCGCATGCATCTAGACTGCATCTTGAAGGTCTAAATGAAGAATCATGTGTTACCATGTACGTTAACTGAGCTTGGTTGGAATTAGAGATTAAAAGACCCTTGGTTGGGTTGCAAATAAGGCATGTCCGTTGCCTTGACTGACCAACTAATGCTTGAGTTAGGGATTAAGATACCCTAAGGTAAAACCCAAGGGAAAAGGGCAAGTCAAAAATAAGTTATCTTACCAAGACCATTTGATTGCGTAATCTTGTTTGAAATTATTGGGATCTCGCCAAGTCGCGGAAAGACCCAAGTTCAGATGCTGGGAGCATCCGAGAAAAAAGGAGTCACACCTTAGCAGTCGGTTGTACAAATGACATTCGAAATGTTCATGCTTGTACTCCAGAAAAAAAGGAGTCACACCTTAGCAATCAGTCATACAAACGACCTCTGAAATGTTTGTGCTTGTACTTAGGTACATTATTTGATCTCTTTGCTCAAGGAACTAATTCAAGGAAAAAACTTAATGCTCCAGGTTGAAAGCCTGGAGGGAGAGGCACGAACAGTTACCTCCGACTTTTTACCTGGCCCTATCCAAGGGGGTTGTTAGCCGCGCTGGGTATATGGACCTAACCCACCGCGAGAGGTCTCTCCGTGGGTGATGCTTGGAGCGGGAGGACTCTTGGGTGCCAGGGGAGGCTCTGGCTGTAAATCCCTTGCCTCTGGATCCCGCACAAGAGGCCAACATGACTCGAGGTGGGATCTTGAGGCTTGTGTACTAGTCAGCAGGCAGAACTTGGAGCAGGAATCCTGTAGATTGTTGGGATAGCCTTCGGGCATGATATTGGATATACTCCAGGATTTTTATAAATAAAGAGAAGTTATTGGAGAAAAAGGAACTTGCTTGGCATTGTTTTTGTGTCAACGACTAAGTTACGTAAAGGAACCTATGATTAATTTGTTTAATTAAGGAAGCTGATTTCGCATGTCAAAACGTAATGTGTTAGGTAATTAGATAACTAAAGCAAATTGAGAAAAGTGCGATGGATGTGACTTAGGTCCATCCTACGGAAGGGTGATCCTGGTTAGCTGGGAACTTTTCTCAAATGATGAGATAATAAGACAATGAAGACCTAGTGCCAGTAGATGTAGAATTTCCAATTTATTCTGTTTTAGGGGAAAGGGATGGGACTATGCCGTATGGCAGAGAGGTTGACCTTCGCATCCCTCTCGTTTTCCATTCTCCATGAACCAAGTGTAGCATGAATCTATTTCGACTATGTTGTTCCTACGCAAAGTGATACATCTGGAGCTCTACGCTAGCTTCTTCCCAGAGACTTTGCTGATAGGAAAGGAACCTTGACCTCAGGTCGATCCCAAGTGGGAACAGATGGACACTTCCGCTTGAGGCAGACTCGGGAAGACCTAGATCACAAACCCTATATCATTCCCTGTGAGTGCCAGGCGGAGCCTTCTAGACCCTCCTCCCGATGGGCTACTAAGACGTGTCCCGCAAGCGGACAAGCAGACACGTTACAATTTATTTTTTTCATAAAAGAATTTAACAAATCCTTATGTAATAGATACAAACCACTAGCTCTATCATAGAATTGATCACAAACTAGTTGAGGCATGACTTCAAGCTATTCTGTGGAAGGGTGCAAGCATATTAATGGTTCTCATCACTGAACGCCATGAAGGGGATGTCTAAAGAAGATATGAAAAGTGGACACAATGTGCGACCAGATGTTTGATGAGCTAAAAATGCATTCTAAACTTGATCAGCTCATTAAAACAACCCCAAAACACATAAGATTCCAAAATTTCCAAGCTTTCATTAAAAAGAAAGTGATCCTAGAAAGTTTTAGCACATTTTAGCATTGCCTAAAATTCACAAGCTATGGTGTACATGTGCTAGTAAGCTAGTTGCTCAAACCTGCTTCAAACTGAGAGAGAAGTGAGCATTGTGGGTCTTAAAACATGAAAAGTAAAATAGAAATAGAAGAATATATAGTTTCACTATCGTAATACTATCTTTGAGCTCTCATACATTGCGATATTGATCTCAATCTTGTCTCTCATACGACCAAGGGTGCTCACTAGAAAGTTCACACACAATGGATAAGGTGAAAATATGGACCAAACATAGCAAGAATCATCTCGAAACACTATCGCCCAGCCCTGCACAAGCACGAGCAGTGAAAATGCTAAGGCTAGAGTCAAAACATAGTCAATTAATGCAATAAATGCAATCAACATGCATAAAAGTAGGTCACCTCAACCTATTGCCCATAAAATGCAAATGGTGAACTAAAAAACACTAAGAAAAAGAGTAGAAACCAAGTCAAAAATTAGTAAAAGATGGTCAACCATGCAGAAAAATGAGTTGCGACAATAAAAAATAGGACCAATCAGCTAGAAAAAAGCCAAAACACAAACCTGAAACAGTAGAAAACAACAACACGAACTTGGATCCTAAAATCTTATATCATCTCAAAAGTGGATGTAGCAATGGAAGAATAAACAACTGTTGTAATAAGCTACTAAACACAAGAACAAAAGAAAGACAAAACATAGAAGAATACTACAAAGAAGAGAACTCAAAAGAATGATCAAAAAATGAGATCCATATACCAAACACAAGACAATGGCATACAACAATGAACCACTAGATGCATAGGCAATGGCACAAGCTCCCTCTCTCCAATAGAACATGTAGGTGATAATGACTGACTTAAGAGGAGCTTGAATATAAAGAACAAAAATATGCCATAAAAGGAATACGTCGACTATCATAAAATGCCCAAATAAACATCATAATGGCCACAATAAAATGCCTAGAAGCGTTAGGTATAAAGGAGACTCAGAAATGTCAAACTCAAAGTTTGTGGATACAAATGCTACAAAATTGGAGAATGCAAATGAAATGCTAGCACAAGGATTACAAGATACTCATGTCTTATGCGATGTTCAGATGGATATAGATGACCGAGAGAAGCATTAAGAAGACGTTGGGATGATACTACCACTTTTCTTCCAAGGAAAAGTATGCATACAAGAGTATGATTCAGGGATATCCACAGGGCATGTCATAATTAATAGACCACAATTTGATCCAAGAAATAGTGTTTGGGTTGTGTGCATGATCGATTGGCTGAGTATGCAATGGTTGTTTGACTAAAAGGGCGATATGGCTATAGGAGATTGTAATGGATAGGCATGGCTGAACTAAACATGCCAAACTGTTTTAATTGGGAATTGGGAGAGGATTAATGATGACTAATGCATCCAAAGTGGACTTTGATACCTTGGGAAGGGTCCTACAAAGTTTGGTTGACATCCGCATTCCTATGCCTCCGAGATAGAGCTAGGAAGGTCGATGTCTGTGGCTAGGGCTGCATGCTGTAATGAATAGTTGCAGGATGTGCATAAAATTTTAGGGTGGTGTTGTAGGATAGTTTTCTACACAAGATGAAAATAAATCGAATGAATGTAAATTATTGCATGAGACATATGCTTTGACAGAAATGTTTAAGACTAACATGAGGGTGCCAAGGACAGGGATGAGGATTCAAATATGCGAGAAAAGCAATACATAAGAGGCAAATATGGTGGAGAGCCTGGTGAAAGATGAGTAAATTGAAAGAGATGAAGAAGAGGAAGAGGTGAAAGCAAGTTCTCATGGAGTTAATGAACAAACTTTTATTAATATGGCTACAACTGTAAATAGAAATTAGAGTGAAGATTGACCCGTTGGGCAAATCTTAAGCGGATCATTCTTGTTGGGAATAACAGCAGAAAGAAATTTTAAAATGGAGCTTACGAGTGCCTTGGCCCAAAAAGGCCACTCTTCTTGTATTTTAGTTGGGACCTTATTGAACAAGACATTGCACTTGGGATTTCATTGTTATACATAATGAGAATTAGTGTAGAGCTTTTGTTTCCAAATATACATAGAGGATTTTGGTATCAATTGATTTAGCTTCTATCTTATCTTCTGTCTTTCTCATTCTCAAGAACCCTCACAGTTTGTGGCTAAACACACTAGTGTCTAACAATGTGGGTGCCAAAGTCTATGAAGAGGAGCATGATGTCCATCTTACAACCAGCTAGGTGACATCTCTAGGTGCTAAAGACCTTGCGTTGACTATTCTATAGTGCAAGGCAACCTATTTCCACCACCTTCCCTACTACATTTTGAGCTAGAGCGCAATACAAACCTACATTTGATCCAATGGACCCTTCATACTCATTGGACAGTGCGTACACTGTCAAAGGGATTTATGTCTATGGTATGAAAGCATATTGATAGTTGTGTATTGAGTATGTTAGTGGTCTACATGTGGGATTGTGGTAGACAGGTTCTAGAAGGCACTGTAGTGGATTATCTGTACAAGAACTGAGAGCTGTTGATCATGCTATATTAGGCAATGACTCAAGTAAGTCAAGAAGTGGAGTTTGCATGCATGAGACTAGAATTAGATGGAAAAGTGGGACTTAACTAAGGCTCAATAGCCTAACTTTGGACAAAAACAAGGAGTTTTATTTGAACAGGAGTAGAGAAAAAAAAAAGGATAGCATCATTGTAGGAGGAGCAAGTAAATCCTAGATGTCCTGGGGAGAACCATCTCATAAATTGAACCTGCAATGATCAATCTCCTACATTTCCATCATCTCATGCACATGCTGAAGACATATTTTGCTTACCCATATGTTGAACATACATATATACTTTGTGATTAAGCAAACAAAACAAAAAGAAATCAAGAAACTTTGTGCTAGGATAACTCATCTTTCATACAAAAGGCAGATAAACATTACCTACAGATCACAGGTACTCCCAAAGATTGCATAGAGGCTTCAAAGTGAGAGCTTGTCACAATTTACTACTATGTAAACTATGTATACAACAGGGTATCTACTATCCACAAGGTTTTCTAGATTAATTTATGGTCTTCAGAGACTCTCCTTGAATGCTATTGATGCTCTATGGTTGATAGATGATTGCCAAAACCAAAGTATATGCTTTGGAGTGATTTTTGGGCAACATATGTATATTTTAATGGTGCTGTAATAAATCTATCTAAAAGGGCTGAAATAGATTTTGAAGGCCCATAATGGGTTAACAGAGGTATTGATGCTTTCTGATGGATGATAGCACTTTCAGGTGATGATACCCGTCATTTACTACAAGGATTTTGTTATATGCATGGTAGTACACCCAGAGATTTCATAGAGACTTCAATGTGAGAACTTGTGTATACATAGTTTACTGCTATCTTTATTGGGTATACAACAGGGTACCTGCTATCCATAGGGTTTTCTAGATTGATTTATGGTCTTCAAAGACTCCCATTGGATGCTATTGATGCTCTATGGTTGATAGATGATATCCAGAACCAAAGTACATGCTTTGGAGTGATTTTCAAGCAGCACATGTATGTTTTAATGCTACTATAATAAATCTATCTGAAAGGGACGAAATGGATTTTGAAGCCCATAATGGGTTAATAGAGATATTGATGCTTTGTGATGGATACCCATCATTTACTACAGGGATTTTGTTATATGATACCCACTTTCGAGTAATGATACCCATCATTTACTACAGGGATTTTGTTATATGCATGGATTTATGAGGCGTATATCATTGATTTTGGAGCAAAGATATTGATGTATGTCTGAGTATATCTAAGTCATAGTCTCAGAGTATGTTATGGGCTAGCATCCCAAGTGTGTCTTCATGCCTACGGTTTAGGCATATTATATGGATGCATTGCAATTACTTTGCTAAGCTACATGTGATACAAGATCTTTGGGTTGTGCCTTGATTATTGTCTTTGGATCATCTAATATTTGTCCTTTCTTTCATCTCGTTCCTGTTGAGATATCGAGCTCCACTCATGGTATGCCAGGGTGACCGTTGTGCATTTATGTCACTGACTTGTTAGTTGCAGATGCGGTTGGTACATCGCCCATGAATAATAGCTAGATGACAGCTATCCTTATCTACTCTAGTTCGTGGCTCAGTTAGTATGCCACCTTAGTTAGTTGAGTATGGTTTGAGACCCATATATAGGGTTCTTCTATTTCTTTGTACTTGAGTTCTTTTTGGCTTACACAACTAAGAAGAGGAAAACTGTTTTCAGCCTCCACCTGTATGTGTATTCCCCCATTGTGCAAGCAAGAAAGCTACAAGTGAGACTCCTTCCTTCTCTCCCACAATCTTGACATGGTATCAGAGCCTTGTTCGTGGTAAGGAGCTCAAGAAAGCAAACCAAGTTCGCAGTGTTCTGGTAAGAGGACCAGTGTTGCTTTTATTTTTGTGTTTTGGGAGCAAGTCCCTGCATGTAGCACAACTGGAAAGTGCAAGAGTGCATTGTCTCAGATTGAGATGCCCTTCGCGGTGTAGCAAGTTGCTCTGTTTTTTTGATTTGAGGCCATTTCGGGGCCTGTTTTGGAGGCGGAAGTTTTTCGGACGCACTCAGGAAAAGGCCTTGTTTTATGCTGTGCGACCACTGTCCTACAGGTTGGTGAAAAGTTGCTGTAGAAATTGCATCATATGCTTGTGCGCAGAGACATTGGGAGTTACAAAATCATCCTTGTTACCTATTGATGCAAAATCGTCACTAGGAAGTGACTATGTGGTCAAATACCACTTTTGTCAGTTTTGTAGATTTGCCCTTGTGAGGTTGAAGTTGTGTTCTTTGCAGTGACATAATTTTTTTGTAGTGTTCTGTAATGGCGTCTGATTCTCTTTCACAGATTGTCACTGAAAAGCTTGACAAGAACAACTTCCAAGCATGGAAGTTTAGAATGACGAATTTCCTTATGGGAAAAGGATATTAGGAATTTGTTGCAGGAAATGAAGAAGAACCAGTTCTTCCTGATGTTCCCAATCAACAGCAAATGCAGGCATTTAAAGGATGGCATGAGAGAGCCAGAAAAGTTATGTACTGGCTGTCTATCAGCATTTTAGACTCTATGATTGTGCATATTCAAGATGCAAGTACGCCAAAGGAGGCATGGGATACTTTGTCAAAAATGTATAGCACAAATACGCAAGCCAGGAAAATGCAACTCAAGCAAGAGTTGCACAATGTGCAAAGAGAAAGTATGAGCATTAATGACTACCATATGAAGATGAAGAAGATTGTAGATGCACTTGCTTCCATTGGGTCGCTAGTGGAAGATGATGATTTAGTTTCTGTGACCTTGAATGGTCTAGGAAAGGATTATGCAGAGTTCCGAACATCCATTTTCGTCCGTGAAAGATTTGATGATTTTGAGGAGTTGATTGCTCTTCCAGAGAAATGGTGGTGCATCTTCTTCAGGAGGAACTTCAAAAGAAATTGTCTTCTACTCAAATGCTGGAAGAGCTAGAGGCAGAGGTAGAGGAGGCCGATCTGGTGGCCGTGGTAGAAATCAGAATATACAGCAAACTCAAGAAAACCAATCCTATGGAGGAGGACGTGGTAACTCTAGAGGCAGGGGGAGCCAAAGAGGTCGTGGTGGATGGCAAAGAGACCAAAATGCAAACAACAATGTTGAATGCTACTACTGTGGTAAAATGGGTCATATGGCTAAAGACTGCTATAAAAAGAAGAATAACATCATGAATGGAAAATTGCAACAAGGGAATTATGCATCTTCTAGTAGACAGGGTGATGACAGAAATGAGCATTTGTTTATGGTGTAGCACATGACCAATTCTGTGACAAGTGCAGAAGAAAGCAACGATGTGTGGTATGTTGACTCAGGTGCATCAAACCACACGACAGGTCATGCAAAATGGATGCAGGATGCAAGGAAAATGGAAAAACTAGGATTTGTGGAGACTGGTGATGATACTACACATCCTATTGTGCAGATTGGAAAAATTCATTTGTCTATGCAAGATGGGAGAAAAGAATACATGTCGGATGTATTTCATGTCCCGAATATCACCAAGAACCTGGTTTCTGTTGGTCAAATGGTTGAGCAGGGCTTGCAGGCTAGATTTAATTCTCATGGATGCTTTGTTGAGGATATGAAAAATAAAGGTCGCTTGATAGCAAAAGGAAAGAAGAAGGGCTAAATGTTTACGTTGGATGCAGACATGCTTGAATTGAGTGCAACAATGTTTGCACATGGGACCGGTGTAGTTGCAGATATTGATATCTAGCATAAATGCATTGGTCATGTTAATGTACAACGACTTAAATCAATGCAAGCCCAAAATATTGTTGCAGGATTGCCTAAATTCAAGGTTGCAGAAATGCATAAGGTATATGAAGCCTGTCAATTTGGAAAACAAGCAAGGAAACCATTTCCTAGACATGTTCAAGAGAGTAAGAAGCCATTGGAATTAATCCACTCTGATGTGTGGACTATAAAGCTGCATCTACTGGAGGATGTCATTATTTTGTCACTTTCATTGATGACTATAGCATAAAAGTTTGGGTGTATTTTATGAAAAAGAAAAGTGAAGTTTTTGGGGATTTCAAAACTCTTAAAGCTATGGTTGAAAAAGAAACAGGCTTGCAAATAAAATGCCTAAGGTCAGATGGAGGGGGAGAGTACCTCTCAAATGAGTTTGCAAGGTTCTTGCAGGAGCATGGCATAAAG